>NW_026942693.1:0-24977 GCF_024139115.2 Armigeres subalbatus | reverse complement strand
CCTTATCACGGAATCCAATTGTCAGTCTTATAATTTTACGCATGCTGCGACGCAGCCAATCTGAAATTATAAAAATGACAGTTGTGCGTTGCTTCAGTATCGAGTGGTGTGCCCTTGAAAACGCGAGTACTTTCAAATTTTGATTTCGTGAGGAGTGTCCTTAAGAGTGATCATCATATTTCGCTCACTTCCACTGGCATAACAGTTTGATTTGCTTAACGACTACTCATAGTTTTGAGTTGTCTTGCTTTTTACTGATTTTGATTAAATTTTCCGTGGAGTTAAAAGAGAGGGCAATAATTTTACTTAGTCTCTAAGTAGATAAAAGTTAGCAAGTATGATCGTTTCTCTTCTGAGTTCGTTCTAAGAGAAAAGAGTGGTGAGTGAAAGGTGTTTTCCGCCACAAATTACGAAAAAATAAATTCTCCTTCGACCCAAAAACGCTTGATTTCGTCTCATCGAACTTGCAATTGAAATTGGAAGTCACTATTTGGTCACTTTTTCTGCAACTGAAAGTCACTATTTGGTCCCTTTTTTCGTCAGCTTTGGTCACTAAAGTCACTATTTTGAGTGGCTTCGGTCGCTACCAGCCCAGGATTTGATCTAGAAACAGCTTCAAAAAACTTAAATACATTCTACAACAATGTAGCAACAAGAAACTCACGTGTTTGCACTCTGTGGGTGACCAGGTAATCGAATTAAAAACACTTCCGTGAAGTCACTTGAAGGGTTGAACAAAAATGAAAGTTGCCAGCAGAACAACAAGATCATCATTCAGAATAAGTGTAAGAAGATACTCTTTGCGCAACTCTATATAATAGACTCTGTATTGTACAATTGTATTTGTTGGAGATTGCCAACAGATGGGAAAAAGGGAATTTCCGTAATAATAATGCAGCAATCAAAAACGACCGATTTGATGGGATTTACTGTTTAACTGTGCATGAGCATTATTATTTTCCTGAAATTGATACGTACAACAATTTTTAACCGATCAGGATAATTATGTATCTCTTAAATCTAACGTTTCTGTGGTTGATTTTCCAATTGGAATCTGATAACAATGAATTCATC
This sequence comes from Armigeres subalbatus, assembly GCF_024139115.2. Classification (NCBI taxonomy): domain Eukaryota; kingdom Metazoa; phylum Arthropoda; class Insecta; order Diptera; family Culicidae; genus Armigeres; species Armigeres subalbatus. The sequence continues at coordinate 23,903 of NW_026942693.1, read as the reverse complement.
ATATTTACAAAGGAGTTCTGTGTCTGTACTCACGTTTAGTCCCTTTTATAAATGGTCTGCACTGCGTGGTATTTCTGTCTAGCGGGAAAGTGGTTGCAAACTTACTGCGTTGTGACTGACTGTATTCCGAAACGTATTATTTTTGGCGATCCGTGATGCAGTTTCTGTATGCTTTATAAATTTGTCGGTAAAATACATCACTGAAAAATTAAAGCCAAACTAATTACCTTTTCTTTGATGGAACTGATCTAACAAATACAGGTTAGAATAGCTAAGTACAGACTGCAGTTGAAATTCACTGAATAACGAGATTTACAATTAATTTACTGCACGTAATTCATGTAATTAATGTTTACCTGACTGAAATTCAACAGTTTCACTACTGAATCACTAAATTTAGTATTAAATATTAAAAACTATATTCGCGGCGTGAAATTCAATGCGGCTTTTTTATTCTCTTGCTTTTACTGTTCTACCACTCACCATACCGGAATGACGTACGATGTCAACCGTTCCGTTTCATCTGTCATGACAGTGACGTGCGCTGCTTTCTGCTCGTTCCTCGTAGACTGATGCCGAGTATACACGTTGGTCGTTGTCGCAGTATAGGTACAGTAAGGCGCGCTAGCGCAGAGGCGCTATTGCGAGAACAGAGAAAACTTCTAATTTTGCGGAGCAAAGAAGAAGAAGAAGACTGAGTGTCGGAAACTTCAAATGACATGCACTGTGCGAAAAGTGTTGATATTCCTGTATATCAAGAATATTCGATAAGTCTAAAATGTTTCAAAATCGCATAAATACGTTCCGAAATGCCTTTAAAGTACAATAAAACTTATTTATAATATATTGCGGCATGTAACACTCGTTTAAAGTTACATATTTTCTTTGATTTCAATAATCAACATTCACACCGAAAAAATCAAACAACATTATTTTCCGTGCATCAAGTGATTTGACGTTTGCGGAACCACTCTCCGACGGTCGACCGTCGGACCCTCGTTCGAATTTTTCTATTTTCTCGCAATAACAGTATTGCTGCTTTGTTTGACCGTGTGTAAATAGGGTTGCAGGAACCTTCATGTAATTTATGGTGGTTGGTATATTGGCGACTCGGTCGTTCGTGCTATTGTTCATCGAATAAATTGAATATTCGCACCGCTGTTTGTGGGACCTGGTGGATGTTCGAGTATCCGCGGGATGGAGTCAATGATGGTTTAACTGCTTGACCGTATGTACGCCGATGTACGCTGCAGTAGAGATGACCCAGCCCAGGACTGCAAGACAAAATAAAATATTATGGCCGCATTTGACGGTATTTCAGATTCTAGCAAACCAGAAACTTTTACTTGTGCAAAGGGGAAAATACGAAGTTGTTAAACATTCAATTGGCAGTGATATTGTATCTCGCAATAAAATGACTAATTTTGTTATCGTTTTTCAACGCTCTCATATATGAGCAAAATTTATCTGTAATACAAATGGCACGTGCTATCTAAGCATCCGGCATCTCTCGTATCCCTTCTGCTTCCTATGACGATTCGGACTACTTTTCATTTTGATGACCGGTTTGTTCAATATTTTGAATTTGATAGCTACTATGTACACAAAGGGATCCTAAACTGAGACATTGCCACCTCGCAGCTTAGTGTTCATTAAGCTCTTCCACAGTAACTGCAAGGTTTCTAAGCCAGATTACCATTTTTGCATTTGTATATGCTAACACGATGATACTTCTATGCCTTGAACCCACACTATTCCATTAAGGCTGTGAACCATTCCACCGATTCGTTTAACTTTTAGTTAAAATTTGACAGTTCGATGGTTATTTCGCCGTGGTTAAAAATAACCCTGCTCCGGAGCATGGTTAGATTTGACAGTTCGATAGTTAAACTTTGTTCGCGAGAAAATTGGCGCCAAATCCATTTCGTTCTAAATAACTATCAATCTGTCAAAACTCAAATGGGTCGGCTTCGGAGTAAAATTTGAACCACGATGGGAAAATAACCATCGGAATGTCAAATTTTAACTAAAAGTTAAACGAATCGGTGGAATGGTTCACAACCTAAGTACGCGGACGTATTACCAATTATATAATAACCAGCTAATAACGATGGGATATCAGTCAATTCCCCGTATCCATCGAATCTTCTTTGGTAACATTTCACACTTCGAGCAAGATGTTGTGTTTTTCGCATGCTGTCGTGAGCCGCCTTGAAATCAATGAACAGATTTTTTTGAGGATTTGCCGTACAGTAAATATCTTGTCCGTCTGCACTGAATCTGGAACGAAAATCTAACAAAGAATCGAAACAGCTAGCTAACATTGTAAGATCAAACAAAATTAAATACTACATAACTCTTTAACAAACTCTAGAAAAAAGCGACAAGGAGGAAGGTACAACGACGAAACTAAAAAGTTCGCCATGGGTACCTATCTCGCAGGGCCAGCAGCATATAGGTCCATTCAACAATCTGATGTTCTGGCATTGCCACATAAAATTACTCTAGCTAGGAAGGATGTCTAAAAGCGAACAGGAATCTACCTCGAAAAGACGCAAACCATCTTAGTCAAGATTCATCTATACTTGGGCCCGTATAATAGTACTTTCGGCTATTTACAATTGTGTGTGTATCTACCGGTGTACTCGTCGAAACGTCGTCGAAACTGCAGTTGAATCGGTTTAGTCCAGTTTTTTTCGCGCTTCGATTGTCGCCATCTTTTTGCTTTTCTCGTATTTTTATATAACTTGCGTGTTTCGGATCGGAAAGGAACTAAAGGAGAAAAATCTCAATATTGTCGGATAAAAAGGTAGAATAATTATTGGTTTTGGCCAAATTGTGTCTTTTTGATCGGTTGATTTAAATGAGACAATCGGCGTGCGGTGTGTGTTACGGGGGCATTGTCAGTGATAAGCGGTGCTGGAGTGGTGGGAACCGATCAAAGTTCCTGGGACAAAACCATGGACTGTTGTGGCTGCGGACAATACTACACTGCAAATGATTGCGATGATGAAGGAGTAAAGTACGGAAACCAGACAATCAATCCACCTTTCATGGAACCGGAGTACCGGAACCGGATAACCAATTTGATTGGACATGATGCAGCGTTTCCCAGATGCCAGCGCTCATTTACAATTCTCGATATAAATATATATTATTTCTAAAAGAAATGTAAAGAAAAAAAATGAAATTTTTCAAATATATTTTTTGTATGTATGTATTTTAAGTATGTTTTTTTTTTACAAATTCGAAATGTAATACAAACATTTATAAAAAACCCAAATTCATCCACCGGTGGTGATGATGCCTTTCTCGATTCAATCCCAGCAAACAAAATGTGAGTCGTGAGGCATTCGTTAGGGACTAGTGAGTGACTGAAAATAAAAAAAAATAAAAAACAAACGTTTGATTGAAGCGTTTGAACCGTGTTGATCTTGTTATTATTTTTCCACCGATGCGCCAGACGTTAGTCTTTGCGAGAAAAAAAAACATGTCGTCGGCGAAATCGGTGTCTGGTTGAAATTTCGTTCTATTGTGCAAAATATTAAATAAAACGTCGCGAATTGTGTCGGAAATGTTATACGCGAGTGGTTCATAGGTTTGTACATTGCATTTGGTGCTTGCTAATGCGTGCCGGTAACGAAAATTTGATCGGAATACTTGGGTTCGCGGTCGCGAAACGCAACAAAGGACGGGCGATCGTCGTAATGTAATTAATGGAAATCTCGCTTAACTTCTGGAAATGTGGAAATGGAAATCTTCGCTTAACTGATTTCAGTTACATGGTGCTGATGATGATAATGGTGCTGTCTATTTGGGCAAGACGGTTCCCATTATCCAACGCCGTTGTAATAGTCATTGATAAGAAGATCGCGAGAAAGTGTTACTGTTTAGATATTACCCAGTTGAGGAGTGTTATTGTTTGTAAAATTGTGATAGTGCGTACTCCGGGAAAAGCACGGGGTCAGATTGCAAATATCCCGTGATTCTGGAATGAATGCTTGCGCCCAACGAATTGTGTATTTGGTGTGACCGGAAAAAAAATATGATCAACCAGACGAAGAAAGATCTGGCCAAGCCGAATAGAAGAAAGTCTGATCGACTGCCAAATAAGTGAAAATGGAAGATCGAAGTAACATGTGTTTAATTAGAGGGAATGTTTGAGAGTCAATCAAGAGAAATTTCGTTCTAAAGTGGTTGATGACGTTCTAAAGTGGTTGAATTCGGATGACACTTCAATTTGTGCTAGGTGCCCATAGCATTTCGGAGTACCCCGGATAAAAAATTACAATATCTTATATGGTTTAATTCATTCAAGTATCATTATTTGTATTGTAAACATTATAATCTATTGTATTTGTTTTGTAGATTTTTATCAATATGAAAAATTCTTTATTGTAATTACAACAAAAGTACAATAAATTTGAATGTTACTAATACATTTTATGATATTTTTAATGTTTGCTTCTGTTTTGTTTGGTGAATCCAAAATAGAACCAAACATTAAAATAATTCTCATTCGTTAATCAGAAAACCATTTTTTAAGATAAAAAAATTGATTTTTAAGAAATGTGTTATCATTATAGAACACCAATTGAAAACAATAAAATTACAATAGATTCCATTAGAGTAGAGTGGGGCAAGAGTACGCACTTAGTTTTCAATCGATCATGTGGCCCTTATGAAGCAAGCTTCTGCATATCAAATCTGTGTCGATGATTCATATACTCTTCCTTTATGTTACCCAGTGGAAAAAATATTGAAATTATTGAGATTCGTTTTAGTAGAGCCTTTATTGCAAGACAAGTGAAAAACGCACTCTTACCCCACCGGTGGGGTAAAAGTGCGCATTGGGTGGGGTAAGAGTACGCATTTATCCAATCATGTGCTTTAAGTATATATTAACACAAATAAGAGTTAATAACATTTATTTGATGTTTAATGAGCATATATTAGGGAATGTTTAAAGATAACGTAACTCTCGAAGGGGGAGGGGCTCATAAAAATGAGCACTTTCAAACGAAAAACCATTTTTTTTTATATATACAAAAAACTGCAGAGGTAAAAATATATATCAGGTTTCGCGTGACGTGTACAAAGGCATTTTCCTTAAAGAAAGTCCACCAATCACGTAACGTAAAATTTGGCTGTTTCATCACCCCTCCCCTCTATCTTACACTATTTGTATGAATCCTCTAAAAATTATATGGATCTTCATACATCTCGAAACCCCTCCCAGCTAAGCGTTGCGTAATTTATGAATGTTTCTTTTGATTAAATGAAATTATCATTTAAATGAAATTGTGTTTTCGTACTATGTTTAGGTGTACAACAAGTCCTAATACAATTTAATTATTTCGCTTCAGTGCTTTGTTCGCTAAGTTCTTTCTAACACCAATTACTTCAGCTTATCCTTAAAACTTGTGATAATTTCGAATTCTGTCCCTTTTTTCTTAGTTGTGGATCTTAACGCTCTGGAAGAAGTCTTATTTCGGCCGGAGATACGGGTTTGACATCATAACTTGAAGATTCATATGCGTACTCTTGCCCCACCGGTTCCTGCGTACTTTTACCCCACAGTCCCAAAAATTATTCAAGTAATCGTTTTGACTTCTTGGAAAACCAACCGGATTGGTGTTCTGTACCATAAAGTACTCTATACAATAGGTTATCGAAATGGTATAATGTTCACCTGATTGAACGTATATATGGTAATGAAATACTAGTTGCGGAAATCCGATTATTTTCAGCAAAATGACCAAAAAGTTATCTAACTCCATATCTCCCTTGTTGTTTATTCAAATCGTTTACAATTACACATGATAATAGTTGGCCAGAATACCTGTCAAACTGATGCAGTGCCGCTAGTTTATCTTTTTTTATTACTTCAAAAAATCGAAAACGTACTCTTACCCCACGCGCACTCTTGCCCCACTCTACTCTATAGTTAAAATTAGAGTTGTTTATTATATTTTTATACGATTGAATATATTATCTCTATATATTGCAACTAGTCTATTACTGAAATGATAAAACATCCTTTTTTATTGTAGGTATTTTTTTATTCGAGTTTTGCATGGTTTCTTTTGAGAGTGTATACTAAAGCACCAAACATGACAGCTTTTGTTGAACTGAAACATAAACAAAACTATTTAAAGCCTTTTACATAAATATATGTAAGAAGTGTATCTTCGTTGCGGTAGGATTTGGTTGACCAAAGACCACTGCCCTGTGTAATAATAGTGAGTATGCGTTAGATTTGTTATAATAATAATAATGAATGGCGTACAGGTGAAAATTTATATTAATGCTTCCGAAAATTAATTTCCACCGATGAACTTGTGTGAAGCGATTCGTATGCAAAACTTTTGCTTGTTTGTTTTCAGAGATTCAAGAATGAACGAATAGCAAATGCTGTTCGACGCCGGTATCCAAAACGATGTCAACATCCCCAGGTAACCATAAGCATTAAAATAAGCCATACGTGCGACTATAAGGCTACCACAGAGCTAACAAACTTCATACTTGCTCTATAATAGCCCTATATAGCCGAAAAGGCGAAATAAAGTGCTAATGGTTACCTGGGTCGTACGATGGGTTCCAGACGAGGACGACATTCTGACTCAGGGAACGAACTATGGCGTCGTTAACCAGTTTCTTCCAGCTGCAGGTAACTAACATTTCACTTTCAGCAATCCGTTTCTTGAAAAATAAGAATTAATTCACCCCTTTCACAGATTTTATTGGTAGAGCCCAACTGTAATCATCTAGAAGTTTTCAACAAATAAACTTCCATTCAAATGTTTCAATCGAAGCGGACAGTACCCAACATGGTGAGAATTGTGATTATTTAGGCTTATAATAATTAATTGCTCACTACGAATTCATATTTCAGATTTTTGACAAGACATCGTCGATTATGAATATTAAGTTGTGTCCGAGGGCTTCGGTGTTTTTTCTTAGATCATTCGAAATAGATTTTCATTTAATTCTAATTAGATTTTGATTTCATTTATTTTAAAAATTGATATATAATTACGTTTTATAATCTAGTAAACGGAATTCAAAATAATAATATTTCTAAATTTAAAGAAATATTTATCAAATATTGAAATAATTATTAATTACTTTATTATTGAGAATTAGGTACCAAACTAGAATGTGACACTATCATTGTAATTTTTGATAATAGGAATTATCGTTGTGTATCTCACAATATAAATGTATAAAACATCAGTTTATATAATATATCTTTCTTATATTGAAAAATTATTGTTAACAGAAATATAGTTCAAAATACATCAGAAAAAAATATTGTTAAGTACACAGAGAAAAATAAAGTTGGGATTCCAACATTTTCTAATTTTATTTTAACAATATGAAAAATTTGGTGTTTTTAAGAGTAAAACTTTTCGTTCGAATGAAAAATTAATTGATTTGAAAGTTTTTTCTCAGTGTAAAACTTTTATTGAGATTCTCACGTCCGAATGTGTGAGTGGCGATAAAAGGAAAACAAACACTCCTAGATGGTGCTACTCAGCAAAGTTTGGGTAAAAATGAGTACATTTCCATATATTTTTTGACTCCTTCGCAACCATCGTGATGACTCGATCAATTTTGAGGTTATGAGCAGAAGGAAAACAAACATGTATTTACACATGCCGAATTGCACATCAGTGTGCGAGCGTTAAACGTCACTCATCTCTATTTTCACAGTGGAAGTTCTCAAAACAACAATTCTCGCTTAACTTTTCAAAAGGTCCTAAGTAACATTTTTTTCATGATTTAATCTGAATAATGCAATCAACGTATTTCATGTTAATCTGTTGATTGCAATACTCAAATTAAATCATGAAAAAAATGTTACTTAGGACCTTTTGAAAAGTTAAGCGAGAATTATAAAATATTGAATGATACATTAACAATTCACAATTTCGGCAACACTAACGGGAAAAAATAACTTAACTGGCAACGAAAAACTATCTGTCAGTGAGTTGAAAAAATAATTTCCGGGGAGTGCACTGTGCACTCCTGATCTTGGACTTTTCGGGTGCTTTAACCAGGAACCGCCGCTAAGGAACCGATTTAAAAGCAAGCACCAAAGGCCGGTTACCGCCGCCATCCTGCGCAGATGGACGTTTCTTCATCCTCGATTCTATAGCGGTGCCGTCGATGGTTCAGATGCGGGGAGCAAACTGCTTCTGGTTTGTTATTTGTTAATTATTATAATGAAAAAAAAATAGTGATTATAACTATTTTTCAGGTTTACGAAGAAAGATTAGTTGCCAATCTCCAAGACGGAAGGCCTCAGGCAAACAAGGACAAATTCTGCCAGGTACTGCCTCTTTCATTTTGCATGCGGAACTGCAACTATGGCAATCAGCAAGATAACCGGGCAACAACGAACGGGTCTGGATCACCAGTTGAGCATGTTGAGTCCGACCCCACAGAAACCACCGAATAATTATCGTCGAATGATTAAATGAAATCACCGGGCGGACATCGGATGCGCGTAAAGAATTTAAGACAAAAAAAAAAAGATTAATTAAAAAAAAAAGTTAAAAATTGCCAGTTCTGTGTGTGATTATTATTATTGATTAAATAAAAGAAGAAACCCGACAATGGCATGGTCGGTAACGATTACGCTCCCCGGGAATTTCATGTTTTCTTTCGATTCAGTGCGCGACAATTAATGAAGAAGAAGAGTGTTGGTGGAAGCTGATATTTTTTCCGGTCGATGCCGCTTCAAATGGCTTTTTCGAACATGTTGGATCTTGCACGTAAGTTTTTCATTTTTCGTTCAATTTTCCTCAACGATGAAGTGAAAGTGGCGTTTATGGTGCATTATTCGTTCAATTTGCTAGCCTATTTGCGAGCGCGTAATATTGTGAAAATATAGGTAAATAATTATGGTAAATATAAGTGCAATACAGTGCTGATTCTGATTTTTATCGATTGTGATTACTTACAAGGGCTGTATCAAACCATTATATTTCTTTCTTGGTTAATTTTTTTTTTTTTTGGCTTTATTATCGAGACTTTCAGCCCGAGGCTGCATCGTCTCGTTGAAAAAGGAGTAATGCTTGGTTATTGCTTGGCATTGCTTGGTAATTACTGTAGTGATATATTGATAACAACAAAGCAAATAGTAATATCTCTGTATTGAATTAGGCGGCGTGTGTATGGAAACACCATATAAGTAAGACGTTTGGAAATTTTATCAGATTTGAATAGTTGATATCTACAACTAAGTTGATCAGAAACTCTAAAACGTGTCATGGAAATTAGATCTGTTTGAAATTTAGCCACTTGGCGGTTCGGGTGAGTATGAAAACACACAGTTGGGTAAAATATTTCAAAATTTATGAGATGGTGTATGAACACACCATTTGGGTAAGATATATCGAAATTTATGATATTTTGACATTTGATACCCGTAACGAAGTTTTCTGTATGGTCGGAGGCATTGGAGATAAGATCGGTTGGTTTGGAATTCAGCCACTTGAAGGCGCTAGTGTGTATGCAAAAATCATTTAGGTAAAATATTTCAGAATTTATGAGATTTCGACAGTTTATATCTATAACGAAGTTGTCCGGAAGGTCGAAAACGTAGTATTGGAGATTAGATCGGTTTGGAATTAAGCCACTTGAAGGCGCTAGTGTGTATAGAAACACAATTTAGGTAAAATATTTCAAAATTTATGAAATTTTGGCTGTTGATGTCTGTAACGAAGTTGTTTGGAAAGTCGAAAGCGAAGTATTGGAGATTAGATCGGTTTGGAATAAAGCCACTTGACGGCGCTAGTTTGTATGGAAACAAAATTTGGGTAAGATATTAAGAAATTTATGAGATTTCGACTGTTGATGTCTGTAACTAAGTTGTTCGGAAGGTCGAAAACGAAGTATTGGAAATTTGATCGGTTTGGAATTAAGGAACTTGACGGGGCTAGTTTATATGGAAACACAATTTGGGTAAAATATTTCAAAATTTATGAAATTTTGACTGTTGATGACTGTAACGAAGTTGTTTGGAAGGTCGAAAGCGAAGTATTGGAGATTTGATCGGTTTGAAATTAAGCCACTTGAAGGCGCTAGTGTGTATGGAAACACAATTTGGGTAAGATATTTGGATATTTATGAGACTTCGACTGTTGATGTCTGTAACAAAGTTGTTCGGAAGGTCGAAAACGTAGTATTGGAAATTTGATCGGTTTGGAATTAAGCCACTTGACGGCGCAAGTGTGTATAAAAACACCATTTGGATAAGATATATCGAAATTTACGAGATTTCAACAGTTCATATGTGTAACGAAGTTGTTCGGAAGATCGAAACCTAGGATTAGAGATTAGATCGGTTTGGATCACCGGCCACTTGAAGGTGCTAGTGTGTATGGAAACACAATTTGGGTAAAATATTTTTAAATTTATGAGATGCTGAAGGTAGATATCTATAGATATCGAAGTTGTTCTAAAGGTCCAAAACGTAGTATTGGAGATGAAAAATTTAGCCACTTGACGGCGCTAGAGTGTATGGAAAACACCATTTGGGTAAGATATATTGAAATTTATGAGTTATGAAGTAAACAAAGTTGTTCGGAAAGTTAGAAACGTAGTATTGGAGATTAGTTTAGTCTTGAATTCGGCAAGTTGCCGGCACTAGTGTATAGAGAAGCAAAACCGATCTTCGAGTGGGTTGGTACATTTCGATGTCTTCTACATGCGAGTAGATGTTTGATCCGGGTGGACCAGTTGGAAATAAATCCAATCCTCGAGTGGGTTGGTACGTCTCCGATGTCGTCTACATGTGAGTAAATGTTTGATCCGTGTGGATCAGTTGAAAGTAAATCCAATCCTCGAGTGGGTTGGTACGTCTCCGATGTCTTCTACATGTGAGTAGATGTTTGATCCGGGTGGATCAGTTGAAAGTAAATCCAATCCTCGAGTGGGTTGGTACGTCTCCGATGTCGTCTACATGTGAGTAAATGTTTGATCCGTGTGGATCAGTTGAAAGTAAATCCAATCCTCGAGTGGGTTGGTACGTCTCCGATGTCTTCTACATGTGAGTAGATGTTTGATCCGGGTGGATCAGTTGAAAGTAAATCCAATCCTCGAGTGGGTTGGTACGTCTCCGATGTCTTCTACATGTGAGTAGATGTTTGATCCGGGTGGATCAATTGAAAGTAAATCCAATACTCGAGCGGGTTGATGCAAGAGCCTGGTGTACTCTATCCATGACTGCATGAACAAGATCAGTATTTGAGTAGCGAGTAGAGTTAGAAAATGTAAACGACGATGTGCAAAAAAGGCGGATGATATATTTCTGATGTTGATGCAAGACTGACATTACATAGCCTCGTAAGCTCTATCCATGACTGCATAAACAAGATCAGTGTTTGAGAAGCGAGTAGAGTAAGAAAATGTAAACGATGATGTGCAAAGAAGGTGGATAAATCTTTCTGATTTTGATGCAAGACTCACATTCTAGAGCCTCGTAAGTTCTATCCATGACTGCTTAAACAATATCTGTGTTTGAGAATCGAGTAGAGTTAGAAAATGTAAACGAAGATGTGCAAAGAAGGTGGATAAATCTTTCTGATTTTGATGCAAGACTCACATTCTAGAGCCTCGTAAGTTCTATCCATGACTGCTTAAACAATATCTGTGTTTGAGAATCGAGTAGAGTTAGAAAATGTAAACGAAGATGTGCAAAGAAGGGGGATGATATTTTTCTGATTTTGATGCACGACTGACATTCTAGAGCCTGGTAAGCTCTATCCATGACTGCATAAACAAGATCAGTGTTTGAGTAGCGAGCAGAGTTAGAAAATGTAAACGACGATGTGCACATAAGGCAGATGATATCTTTCTGATTTTAATCCAAGACTGACATTCCAGAGCCTGGTAAGCTTTATCCATGACTGCATAAACAAGATCAGTGTTTCAGAAGCGAGTAGAGTAAGAAAATGTAAATGACGATGTGCAAAGAAGGCAGATGATATCTTTCTGATGTGGATGCAAGACTGACATTACAGAGCCTCGTAAGCTCTATCCATGACTGCATGTACAAGATAAGTGTTTGAGTAGCGAGTAGAGTTAGAAAATGTAAACGACGATGTGTAAAGAAGGCGGATGAAATATTTCTGATGTTGATGCAAGACTGACATTACATAGCCTCGTAAGCTCTATCCATGACTGCATAAACAAGATCAGTGTTTGAGAAGCGAGTAGAGTTAGAAAATGTAAACGATGATGTGCAAAGAAGGCGGATGAATATTTCTGATTTTGATGCAAGACTCACATTCTAGAGCCTCGTAAGTTCTATCCATGACTGCTTAAACAATATCTGTGTTTGAGAATCGAGTAGAGTTTAGAAAATGTAAACGACGTTGTGCAAAGAAGGCGGTTGATATATTTCTGATGTTGATCCAAGACTGACATTACAGAGCTTCATAAGCTTTATCCATGACTGCATGAACAAGATCAGTGTTTGAGTAACGAGTAGAGTTGGAAAATGTAAACGACGATGTGCAAAAAAGGCGGATGATATATTTCGGATGTTTATGCAAGACTGACATTCTAGAGCCTGGTATGCTCTATCCATGACTGGATAAACAAGATCAGTGTTTCAGAAGCGAATAGAGCTAGAAAATGTAAACGACGATGTGCAAAGAAAGCGGTTGATATATTTCTGATATTGATGCAAGATTGACATTACAGAGCCTGGTAAGCTCTATCCATGACTGCATAAACAAGATCAGTGTTTGAGTAGCGAGTAGAGTTAGAAAATGTAAACGACGATGTGCAAAGAAGGTGGATGATATCTTTCTGATTTTGATGCAAGACTGACATTTCAGAGCCTGGTAAGCTCTATCCATGACTGCATAAACAAGATCAGTGTTTAAGAAGCGAGTAGAGTAAGGAAACGTAAACGGCGATGTGCAAAGGAGGCGGTTGATATATTTCTGATATTGTTGTAAGGCTGACATTACAGAGCCTCATAAGCTCTATCATAGACTGCATAAACAAGACCAGTGTTTGAGAAGCGAGTAGAGTTAGAAAATGTAAACGACGATGTGCAAAGAAGGCAGATGATATCTTATGATTTTAATGCAAGACTGACATTCCAGAGCCTCGTAAGCTCTATCCATGACTGCATAAACAAGATCAGTGTTTGAGTAGCGAGTAGAGTTAGAAAATGTAAACGACGATGTGTAAAGAAGGCGGAAGTATATTTCTGATGTTGATGCAAGACTGACATTACAGAGCCTCATAAGCTCTATCATAGACTGCATAAACAAGATCAGTGTTTGAGAAGCGAGTAGAGTTAGAAAATGTAAACGACGATGTGCAAAGAAGGCAGATGATATCTTATGATTTTAATGCAAGACTGACATTCCAGAGCCTCGTAAGCTCTATCCATGACTGCATAAACCAGATCAGTGTTTGAGTAGCGAGTAGAGTTAGAAAATGTAAACGACGTTGTGTAAAGAAGGCGGAAGTATATTTCTGATGTTGATGCAAGACTGACATTACAGAGCCTCGTAAGCTCTATCCATGACTGCATAAACAAGATCAAGTGTTTGAGAAGCGAGTAGAGTTAGAAAATGTAAACGACGATGTGCAAAGAAGGCAGATGATATCTTATGATTTTAATGCAAGACTGACATTCCAGAGCCTCGTAAGCTCTATCCATGACTGCATAAACAAGATCAGTGTTTGAGTAGCGAGTAGAGTTAGAAAATGTAAACTACGATGTGTAAAGAAGGCGGAAGTATATTTCTGATGTTGATGCAAGACTGACATTACAGAGCCTCATAAGCTCTATCATAGACTGCATAAACAAGACCAGTGTTTGAGAAGCGAGTAGAGTTAGAAAATGTAAACGACGATGTGCAAAGAAGGCAGATGATATCTTATGATTTTAATGCAAGACTGACATTACAGAGCCTCGTAAGCTCTATCCATGACTGCATAAACAAGATCAAGTGTTTAAGAAGCGAGTAGAATAAGAAAATGTGAACGATGATGTGCAAATAAGGCGGATGAATATTTCTGATTTTGATGCAAGACTCACATTCTAGAGCCTCGTAAGTTCTATTCATGACTGCTTAAACAATATCTGTGTTTGAGAATCGAGTAGAGTTAGAAAATGTAAACGACGATGTGCAAAGAAGGTGGATGATATCCTTCTGATTTCGATGCAAGACTGACCTTCTAGAGCCTGGTAAGCTCTATCCATGACTGCATAAACAAGATCAGTGTTTGAGAAGCGAGTAGAGTTAGAAAATGTAAACGACGATGTGTAAAGAAGGCGGAAGTATATTTCTGATGTTGATGCAAGACTGACATTACAGAGCCTCGTAAGCTCTATCCATGACTGCATAAACAAGATCAAGTGTTTGAGAAGCGAGTAGAGTTAGGAAATGTAAACGACGATGGGCAAAGAAGGCGGTTGATATATTTCTGATATTGATGCAAGACTGACATTACAGAGCCTGGTAAGCCCTATCCATGACTGCATAAACAAGACCAGTGTTTAAGAAGCGAGTAGAGTAAGGAAACGTAAACGACGATGTGCAAAGAAGGCGGTTGATATATTTCTGATATTGATGTAAGGCTGACATTACAGAACCTCATAAGCTCTATCACAGACTGCATAAACAAGATCAGTGTTTGAGAAGAGAGTAGAGTTAGAAAATGTAAACGACTATGTGCAAAGAAGGCAAATGATATCTTTCTGATTTTAATGCAAGACTGACATTCCAGAGCCTCGTAAGCTCTATCCATGACTGCATGAACAAGATCAGTGTTTCAGAAGCGAGTAGAGTTAGAAAATGTAAACGACATTGTGCAAAGAAGGCGGATGATATATTTCTGATGTGGATGTACACACTTATTCTCGATTCTCTTGTTCGGTAAAAAAATTTACGATTTTGCTCCGTAAATCATGAAAACTACCGAGAAAGTCAGTTATTCCATTGAAAATAACCGATTTGCTGTGAACGTTTTCATAATTTACTGTATACAGTATTGTTTAAAACCGACTTTTCAGTAATATGTGGTGTTCACTGAAATCAAACAAAAAGTCAGTAAACGCTGTTACCGAGTTTCCAGTATTCACAATGTTATTACTGAGTTTTCATCAACATAAAATGACAGCTTAACTTGTTGATCATTTTGAGCGCCATTTTTTTTCAAATCCAGTTTCCTTCCAATGTTGTTGGAGCAAATAAATTTCGGAACTAATCTGATTTTAGATTTCCGCCAACCAGCCAGATAATAAAGTGCATGTTAAGGATAAAACCTCGGGTAGAACAGCGCACTAGAAAAAAAAACATCAGCGAATTTTGTTGTGGGGAGTTGAGCCATAACCCGGGGCTACTGATTGGGGCCAAGAACAACCAATTTCACGTGAACACTAAACATCACTAACTTAACGACGGCAACGTTAAATGATAGGGACATGATATTGTTTTCTCATCTCTTACTATAAAAGATTCGAGAAGAAGCTTGGATTTAAAAAAAATAAAATTTTAGTTTCCTATTTTTGTGTTAAAAATTTTACTGAAAAACTCAGCAATAAAAAAGTAAACAAAAAGTTTACCGAAATAATCAGTAAAACAATTACTGAATTGATCGGTACTTTTTGACATTTTATGATCATTTCGAGTTACCGAGTTTTTCAGTAATGGAAAACTTTACCGACTTTAGTCAGCTGTTCAAAAACTCAGTAAAAATTTACCGACTTCGGTAATTGAAAGTAACAGTGTAAGACTGACATTACAGAGCCTCGTAAGCTCTATCCATGACTGCATGTACAAGATAAGTGTTTGAGTAGCGAGTAGAGTTAGAAAATGCTAACACCGATGTGCAAAGAAAGCGGATGATATTTTTCTGATTGTTATACGTGACTGAAATATTTTAATTAAATATTCATGCGTTAATTAAATATTCATGAATTATATATTTGAAATTTATCCATATCTTTTTATAATCAGTTCAAAACCAGGTGTCTAGTAAGTATCGTTTTATATACACACTTAAAAAATATGACCGAACTCGGTTCATATTTCTACCGAAACCACTCGGTTATTATTAAAGAACCGAATAATTCGTTTTAAAATAATTATTCAGTCACATGTTTTCAAATCGAAACCGAACAATCGGTTACATCAGAAAATATTTGACAGAGAACACGTCAAATGAACCGAAATATTCGGTAAAACATTTTTGTGTACTTATTCGGTACGAGATAACCGAGAAAACTCGGTATAATAAATTAATAAGGACCAATCCTAGCAATTTTTTGTAAGCCATGAGGTAACGATACAGTTAGACATTTTTGATCACTACAGCTGTTTTTCAAGTTTCACATATTTTCTGTGTTATTCGAATTGTGTAACATATAAATTTATAAACATTGTGCGTGAAAAATCACGAGAAATGAACAAATAGTTTCATTAAACGATCATTGCTTTTATTTTCAGATTGAACACACCTCGTCCAATCCTCCGGAGTACATCCAGCTTATTATTTCATTTCGATATGCGCTCTTGTCCAACTTCTTGCAACGGATTGAAACAATCGCAAGCCGCTGTAATTTATCCTGTACCTATCCTTCTTATTTGAAATAGAACAATAATTCTCGCATAAAAGTTAGTTATCAGTTTTATTTTTCCTCATGAAAAACATTTTCATGGTGAATGATTGATTTTGAACATTCGAACCGAACTACGTAATTGTTTTACAGTATGTTCGGTTCACTTGACAGCTCTCGGTAACACTATATAACCGAGCTTCGGTTATCCTATGAAAAGCAAACCGAGTTATTTCGGTTACTTTTGACAACAGGAGCTTGACAGAATGGTTACCGAGCGCTCGGTTATTCTTTAATGAACCGAACAGAGAACCGAGCGTTCAGCAGATAAAAACTCGGTTCAAATTCAACCGAGTTCGGTATTTTATTTTAAGTGTGTAACTTGTATAACTATTTTTATAATAATTACATATTTCTTTCCAGAATGATTCTATTCCAGCTGTCATATCCGGCTTTCAGATAATGGAGTAGGGGTGGAGAAGGATGTAGGGAATAATAGAATAATATAGAAAATAAATAAATTATGAAACTAGAATAATATTGAAAATATTAGATGACTAATTAAGTTGTTTAAAGAATACACATATCGTGTTATATACCAATTTTGTCAGACAAATCATTAGAGTGTCAGCGAGAGATATTCGATTGCGATATGTGAGAGCGAAGGGACGCAATTGAGCGGAAATCGAAAAGTATCGCTCACGGAAAACACGAACATGAGCATCGAACGGACAGCTCAGTTTTGTGACGAATGATGTTGTTGACGGATGCGCGTAAAGAATTTAAGACAAAAAAAAAAAGATTAATTTAAAAAAAAAGTTAAAAATTGCCAGTTCTGTGTGTGATTATTATTATTGATTAAATAAAAGAAGAAACCCGACAGTGGGATCCGAGATTCAGTCGCAAGCTAATTGCATTTTAGTATCCGGTACTTTTCAAGTCACAACAACCAAAAGATTAAATAAAGGATGATTTTTTTTTAACAAATATATAAATATTTATTTTAGCGGTTGAACTAAACAGCACACCAGTTATTGTTTTGAAAGCATTACTAGTTGATTTCAATGTAAAATATACATTTAGTTTTAAAAGGAAAATGTTATTTTGAGAAGTGGAAAGCATATTTAGTTTTGAGAGGATAATGTTATTTTGAAAAGTTGGCTCTTGTCAAAGTTCTCATCGAAGTAACATTTTTGCAATTGTAGAATTAACAGTCGTATACTTTCTACTGAAAATCACTAACTGTTTTTCTTAGTTTTACCAACGTTTCTTTCAATTTTACCAACGATTTTTTTTTGTTTGTGGAGGAACTTCCAGAAGAATTCCAGGAGCTTCTGAAGGAATTTCTGGAGGAACATAATAAGGAATTCCTGAAGGAACTTCCGAAGTAATTCTTGGAGGAACTTCCGAAGTAATTCCTGGAGGAACTTCTGAAGGAATTCTTGGAGGAACTTCCGAAGTAATTCCTGGAGGAATTTCCGAAGGAATTCCTGGAGGAACTTTCGAAGGAACTCCTGGAGAAACTTTCGAAGGAACTCCTGGGGAAACTTCAGAAGGAATTTCTGGAGGAACTTCCGGAGGAATTTCTGGAGTAACTTCCCAAGGGATTCCTGGATTAACTTACGACGGAAATCCTGGAGGAACTTCCGAAGGCATTTCTGGAGGAACTTCCGAAAGAAATCATGGAGGAACTTCCGAAGGAATTCCTGGAGGAACTTCCGAAGTAATTCCTGGAGGAACTTCCGAAGGAATTCCTGGAGGAACTTTCGAAGAAATTCCTGGAGGAACTTCCGAAAGAATTCCAGGAGCTTCTGAAGGAATTTCTGGAGGAACATCATAAGGAATTCCTGGAGGAACATCATAAGGAATTCCTGGAGGTACTTCCGAATCAATTCTTGGAGGAACTTCCGAAGTAATTCCTGGAGGAACTTCTGAAGGAATTCTTGGAGGAACTTTCGAAGGAATTCTTGAAGGAACTTCCGAAGGAATTCCTGGAGAAACTTCCGAAGGAATTCCTGGAGCAATTTTCGAAGGAATTCTTTGAGGAACTTCCGAAGTAATTTCTGGAGGAACTTCCGCAAAAATTCCTGGAAGAATTTTCGAAGGAACTCCTGGAGGAACTTCCGAAGAAATTCTTGGAGGAACTTCCGAAGGAATTTCTGGAGGAACATCCGAAAGAATTCTTGGAGAAACTTCCGATGGAATTCTTGGTGGAACTTCCGAAGGAATTCCTTTAGGAATTTTCAAAGGAGTTCTTGGAAAAACTTTTGAAGGAATTTCTGGAGAAACTTCTGAAGGAATTCCTGGAGGAACTTCCGAAGGAATTCCTGAAGGAACTTCCGAAGGAATTCCTGAAGGAACTTCCACAAATGTTTCTTAAGGAACTTCCGCAAAAATTCCTGGAAGAACTTTTGAAGGAACTCCTGGAGGAACTTCCGAAGGAATTCCTGGGGGAACTTCTGAAGAAATTCCTGGAGAAACTTCTGCAGAAATTCCTGGAGGAACTTCCGAAGGAATTCTTGAAGGAACTTCCGAAGTAATTTCTGGAGAAACTTCTGAACAATTTCTTGTAGGAACTTCCGAAGTAATTCCTGGAGGAACTTCCGAAGGAATTCTTGGAGGAACTTCCGATAGAATTCTTGGAGGAACTTCCGAAGAAATTACAACAGAAGTTACAACCTGGGACGGGACTTGCAAAGAGGAAAAAATGTAACTTCATCTGCAACCAGCAAGCGCTGTCACGAATTGTCAGATGCAACCAGCACCTTTTTGTGTAAAAGTATTGGTATCCCTCAAAAAGTATTCCGAATAATTTTGTTTTACGAGTACTTTTTCACTTTGAAAAGTATTCTAGAAAAGCCGGACAGCTTAATATTGAACTGTTATGAATACGTGTTTTATTTCCGATAGGAAAATCTTTATAAAAATAAGTTTACAAATCCGTAAATCACAAACACTTTTATTGTGCTCAGAAGATTCTACCCGGGATTTAGGTGAAACACTCAAGGAAACAGTTGAGAATCGATGATCAACTGTGATGAAAAGAAGAACAAGTGTCAAAACAAGGAAAAAGAAGCCGTCTTTGCAGGTCTCGTCTCAGGTTACAACAAGCACCTCAAGTTCACTTTCTGTTATGAGAGTACGGATACATACTCAAACTACCTGCACCCTGGTTGGTCGCAGCAATGCACTGATAGTTACATCGAGCACTTCAAAACAACATTTTGCTATGCGCATACGGGAGGATACTCAAACTACCTGCACCATGGTAGGACTTATAACAAGCACATCAAAACAACATACTACACTCTGGTAGGTCGCGACAATGCATTGATAGTTACAAAAGCACCTCAAAATCTCAAATCACCTTTCTGCTTTGGGAGTACAGATGCATACTCAAACTACCTGCACTCTGGTAGGTCCCAGCAACAGACTGATAGTTACAACAAGCACTTCAAAACAAGCATACTCAAACAACCTGCACCCTGGAAGGTCTTACAACAAGCACTTCAAAACAACATGCACTGATAGTTACAACAAGCACCTCAATCAACTTTCTGCTTTGGGAGTACGGATATACATATACAAAGTTCCTGTACCCTGGTAGGTCTTGCAACAAGTACCTTAAAACAACTTTCTGCTATGCGCATAAGGAAGAATATTCGTACTACCTGAGTGTTTTATGCGTAAAAACTGTTCAACTAGCTGGGGCCGAACTTCAAAATTAAATCAGCACCACATTTCTTGCATAAGTCGGCTTTTGTAAGCGACACACTGTTTAATTCAATTTACCTACTTAGTTTGTTACATGCACATGTTACAAATATGCGATAATGTGCTTCAATTTAAAGTTAAAAAAAAGAACCTTCCATGTAATGATCGCTCTTGCTGTTTAACGGGATCTTACCTTGTCCTTGCGGGAAACACGCATTCCGGGTGCAATGCCGACGAAGTCCCGGATAAAAAATATCATAAAAATATCATTAAATTTATTGTTACAACACCATTGATTACGTAAAAGCTACCATTAATTAAACGGTAATTTTTACAAATAAATCACATAAGAAGTTATGGTTTTGCACCATATAATCTATGGTAAATGGGACTTTTACAAAAGAAAATAGGGGTTTACAAGTAGGGCTTTACAATAAAATTTTCGAAATTTTTTCATACAAATTTGAGAGCAAAACAATTCATTTTAATGTTTGTCTATGGGATGATTTTCACGGCCAAAACAATAAAAACAATATGTATTTCTAATGTTTTTCGTATTTTTCTTTATTGTATTACAATAGACATACATTAACATTTATTTTGTTTTTTAATCATGAGACGAGTTATTATTATTCCATCCAATGCCACTAATTTGTAATTTTACAGACAGGTATTTCGATATTAAAAGTAAATTCTGTAAAGTTACAAAGTGTTGGAATTGAATGGAATAATAATAGCTTGTCTTATGGCAGATGAAAACATGAGGATGAATCCCGAGTACCACAACTACACACAAAAAAAAATCGTTGGTAAAATTGAAAGAAACGTTGGTAAAACTAAGAAAAACAGTTAGTGATTTTCAGTTGAAAGTATACGACTGTTAATTCTACAATTGCAAAAATGTTACTTCGATGAGAACTTTGACAAGAGCCAACTTTTCAAAATAACATTATCCTCTCAAAACTAAATATGCTTTCCACTTCTCAAAATAACATTTTCCTTTTAAAACTAAATGTATATTTTACATTGAAATCAACTAGTAATGCTTTCAAAACAATAACTGGTGTGCTGTTTAGTTCAACCGCTAAAATAAATATTTATATATTTGTTAAAAAAAAATCATCCTTTATTTAATCTTTTGGTTGTTGTGACTTGAAAAGTACCGGATACTAAAATGCAATTAGCTTGCGACTGAATCTCGGATCCCACGTCCATTGCCTCCGATGTCCGCCCGGTGATTTCATTTAATCATTCGACGATAATTATTCGGTGGTTTCTGTGGGGTCGGACTCAACATGCTCAACTGGTGATCCAGACCCGTTCGTTGTTGCCCGGTTATCTTGCTGATTGCCATAGTTGCAGTTCCGCATGCCAAATGAAAGAGGCAGTACCTGGTAGAATTTGTCCTTGTTTGCCTGAGGCCTTCCGTCTTGGAGATTGGCAACTAATCTTTCTTCGTAAACCTGAAAAATAGTTATAATCACTATTTTTTTTTTCATTATAATAATTAACAAATAACAAACCAGAAGCAATTTGCTCCCCGCATCTGAACCATCGACGGCACCGCTATAGAATCGAGGATGAAGAAACGTCCATCTGCGCAGGATGGTAACCGGTAACCGGCCTTTGGTGCTTGCTTTTAAATCGGTTCCTTAGCGGCGGTTCCTGGTTAAAGCACCCGAAAAGTCCAAGATCAGGAGTGCACAGTGCACTCCCCGGAAATTATTTTTTCAACTCACTGACAGATAGTTTTTCGTTGCCAGTTAAGTTATTTTTTCCCGTTAGTGTTGCCGAAATTGTGAATTGTTAATGTATCATTAAATATTTTATAATTGTTGTTTTGAGAACTTCCACTGTGAAAATAAAAGTTTTACACTGAGAAAAAACTTTCAAATCAATTAATTTTTCATTCGAACGAAAAGTTATACTCTTAAAAACACCAAATTTTTCATATTGTTAAAATAAAATTAGAAAATGTTGGAATCCCAACTTTATTTTTCTCTGTGTACCTATCCGCGTTTCTGTTATCCAGGCCAGAATGTATGTAATTAAGAGTGGCACCGCTCTTAATTACAAACACTCTGATCCAGTCCTCTATAGTTGTAAGAGTGAAATCAGCATAGGCGTAACTAGAGTCTCGGTCTAGGGGGGGCAAAGGCACCAGCTGGTGGGATGTAATTTTCAAAGGCGATTTAAACAAGGATTTAAAGCACTGTGCGCATGGATTGCAATAGAAATTGTTTGACTAACTTAATCGCTCATTCGTCCTAGAACTAACATAAAAAAAATCGCGAATAATACAATTGATTTCCAATGATGCTGTGATTGCTTCAAAACGCTGTGTCTGTGTCAACTTGTCTTCTCCATGTTACTAAATGTGGATAAGTATGTAATCTAAGATTCAAGAATCTTCTTCGAATTATCTATAAATGAAATTCGATATGAGTATATTTCTGAAAGTTTTCAAGCATTTCCATGATTACTTAATGCATAAAGATCTCGATTTTTTTGAAACTTGAAATTTTTGAAACTCTTTAGATGTGGAATAAATTCCACGAAATTTTGTCATAATCAATATAAGTATTCATGCAATTCCAAAATGTATGCTATGTGCTGAAATAGTTAAGTACCGATGAACACAAATTTGGAATCATAATTTGTTTTTTATGAGTCATAAATTCCATGAGTCATAAAATTATGAGTCATAAATCAAACTCCAGAATAACATAAGGCAATCTGACGTTTATCATCTTTCTCTTGCACGCGCACAGGCGGGATAGGGTTTGTTTTCATACGGAAACGCTTCCGAAGCGTTTCCGTATGAAAACAAACCCTATCCCGTCCGTGCGCGTGCAAGAGAAAGATGATAAACGTCAGATAGCCTTATAGGGTTTTTGTAGTTACTGACGTTAGGAAGAGGCTTTATTATGGTTTTCTGAATAGGTGAGCGATTTCTCTGCAAAAATCAAAGAGACTCGAGAAGCAACCAAATCGATCTGAATTGTGCTGCAAAAGAAATGTTTTTTAAAAATATTTCTTTAATGCAATCTTTGTTGTGAGTGCGAAGGTTGCCTAAGGCTCAGTCTCATTTCCCGAATTAAATTTAATTTTACTTAAAACTGACAGTTCAAAAATTAAAAAATCACCCGGCCATAAGAATGGCTGCGTGCTACCCAGCAAATCCAATAAGACATCGATCAAGAATGATTCGATATGTGTCAAAAGTAATCCTGCTCATCCAGCAGGGTTATTCGATAATTATTGAACTGTCACTTCTAAGTTTAATTTGAGTTTAATTATCCAATTGAGACAGACCCTAAGTTTTGTCCTAATACTTTCAATGGAATGCGTTGTTGATTTTTCTGTCACTGTAACAAAGATTCTTAAGTTTTATAATTTTATATTTTTCTGTGCCAGAATTATATAGCGAGAGCAAAAAGCTCCATAGGAATTTGATCAATTGTTTTGCGGCATACCTTGCGATTAACTCGAAGATTTTCGAAAGAATGGTCGTTCGAAATTTCATTGACCGGATTTGTATACATGTGCTCATTTTGATGTAGTTGCTTCAGTCTTTTTTGAAGCAGATGGT
>NW_026942692.1:0-7003 GCF_024139115.2 Armigeres subalbatus | reverse complement strand
CATACAATGTTGTGTAAAATTCTGTACTATTAGACGTACTGTATTGTGTATAGTCATATGAAACCTGATGTAAATATTCACTTTATTGAAAATATATCTATATATACTACGCAAGAGACAAGCATTGAGTAACCATTGACGAACATGTTTTTTCTCGTTTTACTGCGTCCAGTTTGAATGGGTGATTCATCTGTTCATTAATTTTTATTCGTTGATTCTGACATAGAGAAAAAGATTTAGAGAAAGACAATAGGCAGGCTTCCTTTCAACCGAAAAAGTTGAAAATTCGAAACGTACAGAATGAGCAAATCAAGTTGAATAAGTACTGAAATGAGTTACGCGCGTGAAATGTTTTATGTCATACGTCTTTGATGCTGAAGCAAACTCAGTTACACAGATTCCTACACATAAATGTCAACAGCAGTCCATTAAACCTATTTTTTAAATTGCAGAAAGATTAACTGTTTATGTCTTAAACGCCACGTTGATGTGTATAGTATGAGGAGGAGCGAATGAAAAGACGAGAGATTTTAGAATGACCATCAACCACGAGCTGTCTTCAATCGAAGTCGATTAGGACTGTTTTCATTTTTAAACACTTTGGTCCTTCCATTGAAACGCATATATGGTGGATTAAATCCTATATACTAGACATCGTCCATCGTAGGGTTGAAGATTGCGCAGTGAACCCTTAAAACCTTATCGCGCCACCCCATTTATACACCCGCAGAAAAACAAAACGAAATCAGTCGTATGGAACTAAAACAAGTAAACGCAGTCCTCTAATCACAGACATTGTTCTCAACCTCAAAAAATGACATAACGATATAACAAAAAAACAGCCCACATGAATGACGCAGGCAGATTAACATACAATTCGAGCACGAATAAATACGATACGGTTCTACCTACCTTCAACAAGGATAACAACAATAACACTAATGAAATTGAAGGAAATAATTAAATTACAATTACATAGAAAATGTTTTGGTGGAAAGCAAAACTGAAACTATATCATCAAATGAAACAGTAAACCGTAAACAAAATATTTAAATATAAAAGGTAAACAAATATAGTTCTTTCAAATAAAAAAAATCTAAATAAAAGTGTGTTTTGATTTGTAGAAACATCCCGAAAATCATCTTCTTGTTTTGTGTAATACCACCTGATCGATCCACCTTGCTCGCTGCGCACCACACCTTCTACTGCCCGTCGAATCGCTGTCGGGAACCTATTTTCACCAGAATAATGTCCGACATTCTGGCTATTTGCCCGCCCCATCGAACTGCCCATGATTTCATAGTTGACGTAACAACCATTGCACTTTCGCATATATTTCGATTAATTTAAGAACAAGTATAATAAATTCAAAACATTTCAACCCGTAAGCACTTAAATGAGGTTTGGAACAAACAACGTATCGATGTTGCATCGGTTAAATTACCCTAGTAAAGGCGCAATTAGTCACATTCGCTGATATTTCGAATGGTTGATACGTCAACTATGAAATCATGGGCAGCGCAGTCGTCCGATTTTTGCGGTGTGAACGATGGATGGGTCTCCCTACAACTGATGCTACTCGTGGTTCATTCGCCTCCTCCACGTACCGTCCGCCATCTGCACTTCACCATAGATGGTACGCAGAACTTTCCTTTCAAAAACTCCAAGTACGCGTTGGTCCTCCACGAGCATCGTCCAGATCTCGTGTCCGTAGAGAACTACCGGTCTTATAAGCGTTTTATAGGCAGTCAGTTTGGTACGGCGACGAACTATTTGATCGGAGTCCAAAGTACGTACGATTTCATGCCACGATCCGTCCTCGAATTTCTCTGCTATCGTTATCGGAGGTCCAGTGAGCCGAAGTACAAGAATTTTTGAACCTCCTCGATTTCGTCACCACCGATATAAACTCGCGGTGGATGGCTTACATTGTCCTCAATTGAGCTGCTTCCAGTCATGTACTTCGTCTTCGACGTATCGATGACTAGTCCGATCCGCTTTGCTTTCCTTTCAGTCTGATGTAGGTTTCTTCCATCTTCTCAAAGTTACGTGCCGTAATATCAATGTTGTCGGCGAAACCAAATAACTGAACGGACTTCGTGAAAATCATACCATTCGTGTCAATCCCTGCCCTTCGTAGTTACTACCTCCAAAGCGATGTTGGATAGCAGGCACGAAAGACCACCACCATGCCGTAACCCTTTGCGTGGACGAAGGGGTGGCGATTGCCTTAACTCCTACACTCCTCCTCAATCACCAACTCTGTCATTCACGAGACCCAGTAATTCCGAGAAACGGCAGTGCTTAAGTACTCCAAGCGGTTTAGTTAGGATGTCAGCGATCATTAAATCTGTAGGGCAATATACAAGGCAAATTTCCCGACGATCGCATAGATCACGAACATAATGTTGACGCGTCTCGATATGTTTGGAGCGTTTACTAAGTCGATCCGAGCTGACAAAACTCAAACAACTCTGATTGTCCTCGTAAATTAAGGATGGTTGACATTGTTCTTCGTTGAAATCCTTCAGCAAACGACGTATCCAGATAAGTTCTTGACATGTTTCGCTCAAAGCACAATATTCAGCTTCCATCGAAGATAGAGTAACCGAATTTTGTTTCCTGCTAAACCAATTTACTGCACCATCATTGTAAAAGATCACACAACCGGTCGTTGACTTCCGACTCGACACGTCCCCGGCCCAGTCTGCGTCGGAATATGCTTTCAAATCCTTTCCAGCTTCTTTTGATTGCCCCAGTACTAATTTCCAATTCTGCGTTCCTTTCAGATATCTGAGAATTCTCTTTGCTGCTGTCCAGTCGGATTCAGTGGGACAGCTTACCTTTCTACCGAGTATTCCAACAGTGTTCGCAATGTCTGGACGACAAATAACTCCGACATACAAAAGGGCACCTATCAGGCTCCGATAGCTTTCGGCATCTTGTAGATTTTTACTGATCTCCACATCCTGAGGATATCCAGTATTCATTGGCGTTCGACTGATCTTAGCATCACTCATCCCAAACTTTGCGACCAGTTTTTCGATGTAACTTATTGAGTAGATACCATGTTCCTGCTCTATTTCGATTCCTAGGAAGTAGCGGGCTTTTCCAAGATCAGATAATTCGAAAAACTGTTCTTCTTCTTCTTCTTCTTATTGGCATTACAGTGATCGTTCGCTAATTGGGGCACGACCTCACCCCAACTAGCGAATGCCGTTCGCTAATTGGGGCGGTTTGACAAGCGTCAATGTTGTTTACTTTTTGCATTGAACAAAAGAAAATTTTACGCGCCAGAAAATATCGATCCCGCCAAACACGGAAACAAAACTTCAACGCGTTTTTGACATTACATTCTGACGTTTAGCTGCTTTTTAATTGGGTTTCGCCCCAATTAGCGAACCCCCAACTAAAAAGCGCCCCAACTAGAAAAACCCCAATTAGCGAACGTTCACTGTACATCCCCACACTGGGACAGAGCCGCCTCGCTGCTTAGTGATCTGCTTAATGATCTTAATGTCTGCTTCTACAGTTATTAACTGCAAGGTTTCTAAGCCAGGTTACCATTTTTGCATTCGTATATCATGAGGCTAGCACGATGATACTTTTATGCCCAGGGAAGTCGAGACAATTTCCAATCCGAAAATTGCCTAGACCGGCACCGGGAATCGAACCCAGCCACCCTCAGCATGGTTTTGCTTTGTAGCCGCGCGTCTTACCGCACGGCTAAGGAGGGCCCCGAAAAACTGTTGTAATCCATGAAAAAAGTCGTCGATCATTGATTGTTCTGATGCCGCAACCAGCATGTCATCCACATAGACCAGTACATAAATATGTCTTCCGTCTGGCAGCTTCAATAACACCTCTGACAGACGCTCACTCCAGCAGCGGGCGGACTGCTTTACCATATATACTGCGCTTTAGTTTGCATACATGATTTTCTCTCCCTGGCGACTCGAAGCCTGCTGGCTGTCTCATATATACTTCCTCTTCTAAGCTCCCGTATAAATAGGCAGTTTTAATGTCAAAATGCCTTAGTACTAGTTTCTCTTTACCCGCCACAGCAAGAAGCATCCGCATAGTCGTATGGCTAACAACTGGTGCATATACCTGGTCATAGTCCACGCCGAACTTCTGCGCATAGCCACTCGCGCCTTATATTTAATAATGTCTCCTTTTTCTTTTTTTTAACCTTGAAGACCCATCGACTGCCGATTACCCTCTTATTCGATGGTGCTTCCACAAGTTCCCACTTCATTTCATCCTCCATAGCACGCTGCCAAAATGTCCTCTCCGGTGACTCCATGGCTTCACGAAAAATTGTTGGTTCTTCTACAGTATACATACATCGCAACTTCCACTACATAGTCGGACAATTTGGAGGGTAAAATACCTCGCATGCTCCTGTCCGGTAACTGCTTCAATTTTTCTTCGGAGCGTCGCTCCTCCTGAATCGAATTTTCACCTTCCGATTCTCACTAGCATCGGTCCACACTTCAGCTGATGCTCCGTTATCTTCCATCCGTCGCTGATTTGGATTGACCTTTTTATAACTCTGTAGTTCCACTTCCAACGGAATGAATCATGGCAAATTATGCTTGAACATGGTTTTCCGGCGAAACTGATACGGCTGATTCGTATAACTTTGGACGGATCGAAATCAAGTGTAAAGAGCTGAGCAGAATGGATACGTTTGCGTACTTACGTTTTGACAGTTTTCCCATGGCTCCAAAACGCACGCAAACGTATCCATTCTGCTCAGCTCTTAAGGGTTGCGGATGAAATATCGACGTCATTTGTTACCTTAGATGGATTAAAGCAGGGTGATGCACTCTCGAATCTACTGTTCTGTTCAATATAGCGCTCGAGGGAGCGATTAGGAGAGCTGGTGTGCAAAGAACCGGTACCATTATCACAAGATCGCATATGCTCCTGGGATTTGCGGACGATATCGATAATATCGGGATTGATCGCTGTGCCGTGGAAGAGGCTTTTGTGCCTTTTAAGAGGGAGACAGCGAGGATTGGACTCACGATCAATACCAGCAAAACGAAGTATATGGTCGCTGGCAATCAACGTGGGTTCATTAGTGGTGGTGGTAGCGAAATGGTGCTGGATGGCGAAAAATTTGAAGTGGTAGAAGAATTTGTGTATCTTGGAAAATTAGTGACGTGCGATAATGATGTTACCCGCGAGGTGAAAAGGCGTATTGCAGCTGCAAATAGAACTTATTACGGACTTCATAACCAGCTTAAGTCCCGTAGTCTGCAAACGAAAACAAAACTCGCGCTGTATACTACTCTGATTCTTCCGGTGGCTTTATACGGCCATGAGACATGGACGTTAAAGGAGGCTGATCGGAGAGCTCTCGGAGTGTTTGAACGTAAGGTGCTGGGGCCAATACTTGGCGGTAAGCAGGAGAACGGTATCTGGCGGCGTTGCATGAATCACGAATTGTACCAGGTGTATAAAGGGCTGGATATTACTAAGCTTATACAACACGGCAGACTAGATGGGCTGGTCACGTTGTTCGTATGCCGGAAGAACGTCAAGCGAAGATAATATTTAGTAGAGAACCCGGAAGAGGCCGCCGGCTTCGTGGAAGGCCGCGTACACGATGGCTTTTTGCAGTTGAAGAGGACCTGAGGGCACTCAATGTTCAGGGCGACTGGAAGCGATTGGCCCAGGATCGAGATCGAGTCCAGTGGAGAAGGATACTCCATTCAGCGTAGGTTCATCGAAGAGCTGTAGCCCATCAAGTAAGTAAGTAAGTTCCACTTGTGTCATCAGAATCGAAAGCCCTTCCTGTCCTCGGCATATCCGACGAATGTCAGCTTCCTTGAACGGGGATCCAGCTTGCTTCGCTTAATTTCAGGTATATGGACGTACGCATCGCTCCCAAATACACGCAAATGGTTCAATTCCGGCTTTCGGCCATATTCGTTCATACGGTGTACCGTCTACTGCTCTCGATGGTAGTTGGTTTTGTAAATATGCTGCAGTTCGGATGGCTTCGCCCTAGTCCATGCCAGCGTCCAGGAGCATGCAAGAAGCCATCTCTTGGAGGGAACGATTCTTTCGCTCCGCTACTCCATACACACCAAATTTTATTCCCATCATCCAGCAATTCTAATTACTGAACGAGGTTCAGCAATTCATTGATTTGCTGGAATACAGCATTTCTTTATAGTGTTTACTGAAATACAGTAAAATAAAATACTGAAAGGTAATCAGTTATTTTATTTTCGCTGTCATTCAGTACTTTATTTATTAAATTACTGAGAACCAGCAATCGATTGGTATGTTTGCCGAAAATCAGTAAAATGTTTTGCTGAACGCATTCCAGCACTTTGTTTATTGCTGAAAATCCAGCAATACGATCGACCTGTCAAACTGGAAATTTGAATCAGCTTCATTGGTTGCCAGAGCCAAATAACCAAACTTTCTCCTCGTGTTTGTCAGTTTTTTCTCGCGCAATCGGTTTAAGTAAAGTATAAAAATGGACGTTCAGCTCCGGGAGCTTCTTGAAACGTTGCGAAACGATGAACATCTTGATGTGGAGGATATGTTTCGTAAGTAATTTAAAAAAAAAATTTCAAAACGGATTTTGATTCGGACGGAACAAAAAAAAAATGGCGGATATACTCAAATGCTTCTACTGCAAGCTGCGGGTAGAAGGTTACATCGAAGGCTTGCGGCGACATTTAAAAATACACAGCGATAAAAAAGATTTCGACAAAAGCCTTGTTCATTTCACTTGCATGCAAGGAAGATGTCGAATAAGTTATAGAACATTTGGAAACTTAAAACATCACATCGTTACGAAACACCCTTTGCCCAAAACTTCGGTGAATCTGTATACATCTCGTGAACCATTAAGAAGTCAATCTCCTGTTCCTTTTAACGATGTCGATACCTCGGTCGATACCAAGCAGTCTGCTGATATTTCTGTGCAGGATAGCCCTGAAACAGATATTGAATATTGTACTTTGGAGGCCATACA
>NW_026942691.1:0-7991 GCF_024139115.2 Armigeres subalbatus | reverse complement strand
TGAATTTGAGTTCCTTGACACCCATAGGAGATGATTATTTTCTTAACCAAAACAAAATCTCATAACATCTTTGCATTCCGCAACACAACGATTGCCGCAGCTTCCCAGGTGATACAATTTCATACCATCCAGCGTATCGGATTTCACTTCCACCTACATATCTCCAACATCACCGCTATCATCATGATTACTTCATACTATGCGATGCTCACGCGCTCAGTCATCTCACCATTCAGCAGAGGCGCAATCTGCTGGCGGCGGGCGCGGCGATGGTAACCGATATGCCATTGTACGACATTCGAAACGCGCCGAACAGAGCCGCACACGATAAATAAAGAAAGCACCCAACAGCGAACAACAGACGAGGGAAATCAACAAAGTGGTAATTAATTATTTCAAATTAATGGAGCTTGCAGTTAGATTTGATGCGTGGAAATGCAGTGATATAAAGGTGCTGCTGCGTTGATTTGAAAGCGAATATGGCAACCCCCACGGGTGTCCACCGCCACTAACCGGGCAGGTGTGATTGTGTGCGATTTAAAGATCGATGTGCCAGCCGGGAAATACGTTTGTTTGCCGAGCCACAAGCAAGAGTGCAATTGCCTCAGGCATTGTCGGGTGTCGATGGTTTTCTCACCTTGCGGCATTGTTGTGACTTCTTACACGAAAAAGGCGTTTTGTTAGTGCTCCAAAGCATTATTCATAAGATAGAAATTCATCAATGACTATGTCTATATATCTATGACAAAATTTGGAAATGGAAGGTTTGTTACAATTCAGTAGACAAACAATAACTTCAGAATACTCAACAAATTTTAAAATCTAAAAGTCTCTAAATGTTCAGTTTAAATATTTGCTCTAAATGTTCAGCTGAAAGTGCGAATATAGAAAATAGTCTTCACCTTACCTGCACTCAAAGCTTTCGAAGGTATAGGGCATTCAAATGCTATTGAGAACTCATAGTTTAAAGAGAAAATGTTATCTAAAATAACAAGATTCAGTCTGTTTTATATGGATTTCTCAAACTATTTCCACCGGCACCCAAACAACTTACGAACTTCTCACAGTATCCACTAAATCTATATAATTTATATCTCAAGAACTTCCATAATAAATTTACTTTTAAAACTCACTCCTCTAGAATATTCCACACGTGCCGTTTATTGGCATAACACTCGCCTCCCCTTGGCTAATTGAATCCAATCCGCAGCTAACAACTATCCGTTCTCACAAAGCAATAACCCATCCAATAAAACTTTTCCTTCTCTCCTGTCCATTTCCGAACGGCTTTGTTCGCATTCAATCACCACTCGATTATGCACTCGATAAAACTTTGTCCCATTATGGAGCCACACAAACACTTATCTATTTGGACCGACCATCGCAGACTCCCCTTGGCCTTAAAATTATCCACAAGTGTCCGCCACGGCTTCGCAGTAGCCGGCGTCCGCCCCTTCAACACCCGATGATTGTCCCGGTTCGCGATTTTTCCAGTACTTTATCCACTTTTTTTCTTCATCGTCATCACTATCATCGTTTGCATCGTCACGGTTAGCGTTGCTTTCCGCTTTATTGTCCTGCAGTTCGGATGAAGAACTTCGTGGAAACTTATCAGCTTCAATTACTGTCCCTCCACCGCCGGGACTGTGCGGATCTGGATAACTCCGAGCTTCTCCCTCCATCGAACCGGTTGCTGCCGGTGGTGCATCCGTCCCAGATGAGCTCACAATTTCATTCGCCGTTGGTTGCCCTGAAAACGGATAAAAAATTATCTTCAAATTAAATTCCATGGTGGGAAGAATCAGTCACCCGAAGTTTGTCTCCTGGATGGCTTCACTTGTTTCCCGGTGGTAAACATTCGTCCAAAGCTCAAAATCATCTCATCAAGCAGCCGATTCGCGGTAACCAGTGCTGTCATGGCAAATCATGAGCTGGTTACTCATACATTTAAAATTTTGCGCCCCTTGGAAAATCCGCCCATCAAACTTTTTTGATTTGAAAATTGCGCCCCACGCCTAAATGTGAATAAATTCAATTTAATACTTATTCTAGATCAAACAAAACACGTAATACCGCCAGAGTAACACCAGATATTAGTTTGGTGCGTCATATACATCTGCATAAACAAGAATTCATACGTAAAGCACAGACATAACACTCCTCAAATTCCCATCGTTTACTGATTTACTGGTCAATTCAAATAATCATTAGTTGGCCAATCGATCACTCGTGGCGCGTGCATCGTTTTTGCTCGAGTTCAATTGGCATGTTAGAATGAAAGTGAAATTCTAATGAAATAGGATCTTCAAAATATAGACTGTGATGGAACGGAACTCCTATAGTTTTCAAAATACCAATGAAATTTCGCTTTCTAAACTCATTGATTGCATCGTATTATGATTTTTACAGGTCTATGTGCCGACTTCTTTCAAAAACAATTATGTTGATGAGTAAAACATTGGTCGAAATTTCAACTGTACTTTGTATTGAATATTTGATTATTTTTTTTCTTGATTACTCCGCCCTCTGTTCAAGTCAAGTTTTTGTTGTCTATTTAAATCGCCTCCATTGATAACAATGCATTTTTATCTAAAAAAAATTATAGAAAACTTTTGCTTAATTTAGAGGTCCTACGCGCCTCGAATTGATGACTGCCTCAACAAAGGTAAACAACCTCATACGAAATGCCTAACAAGCTAGCCTTTCTAATTACCTCATATTATCAAAACATTTTCTAAAGGAAATACCGCCAACTTAGAATGCCTTTTTGAAATAGCTTCAAACCAGTATCGAAACTTCTGAAGATATTTTCACTAATTTGCAATGCTTTTAGGAAAATTTTGCACTCTGATCAAAATTTTCCTGTAAAGAAAGGCTATCATTTCACTCCGACAACGAACTTTTTATGAAAGGCTCTTAGACCCATAGTATTATATACCAATCGACTCAGCTCAACAAACTGAACAAA
The DNA here is from genome assembly GCF_024139115.2 of Armigeres subalbatus. Lineage (NCBI taxonomy): Eukaryota > Metazoa > Arthropoda > Insecta > Diptera > Culicidae > Armigeres > Armigeres subalbatus. Next base: position 5,023 of record NW_026942691.1, on the reverse strand, counting down.
TGTCTTTACGTCCACGTCCGTTGAATTTCACCTGCACCCGACATTTTTTTCTTTTTTTTTAAGTTTCGTCTCCACAAATTTAGGTAGGGGGAATGACGGCTTTGGCAGGTTTTGTTCTATTATTGGCAGGGTTTTTTTATGACTGACTAGGCTCAAATTTGGCCTAAACATTCTTTGCATATCAAAGAATATTGTGGCCAAATTTCATAAAATTCGGTCGACAAAAACCCCCCTGCCAATAATAGAACAAAACCTGCCAAAGCCGTCTTCCCCCTATCTTCATTGAACAAACATTCCATAAAAATGCTTGTTTTCACACTCCTAAGCTTTACTTCATTATAACAGTTTTACGCCCATGTGTTTTGGACGTTTAAAATGCTTCTGGGTAACTTCAATCGTCTAGTGGCATGTGCTGAGAAATGTCGGTTTGATTCCTACTCTAGTAAAAAGATTTTAATAAATTTATCACTAATCAACAAAAGTGTTGCATGAGAGTGCTGTCCGTTGTCTAAGCCAAGACAAATTTGTTATCGTGGTGTGTCACGGTAAAATGAAAACTAATAAGGTGTACCGGCTTAAATTTTAATTTTAAATGTTCATCAATCGACCAAAACAAACTATTCACTATGAATGCCTTAGAGCAAATTAATTGTACTCCAATTGCTACTAAGGCCGCCCTCACATGACTCACAAGACCACCCAACTCACAATGAAGGTCTCAGAGTAACCATAATGTACTCAAATCGAATCTGTGTCTAACTTCATGGGTTTCAGACGTTCGCTGAGCTCATTATGGATGCCTCGAATCAAACATATTGTACTAAAATTGATTCTATGTCCGCACTACAAAACTCAAAGGCTCTATCAACTTACTATGAAGGCCTCAGAGTAAATCAAATCTATGTCCGCCCACTCAAGGGACTCAGATGATCACTCATTTCACAATGAACACCTCAGGCTCAGAGTAATCAAATTGTACGCAAATCGAATCTGTGTCCGCCTTCATGAGACTCAGATGATCGCTCGATTCACTATGAAAGCCTCAGAGTAACCGAATTGTACTCAAATCAAATTCATGTCCACCCACATGGGACTTAGACGATCACTCATTTAACTATGAGCACCTACGAGTAACCAAATTGTAATCAAATCGAATCTGAGTCATGCCCTCATGGAGCTCTAGCGAGGGCTCAAGACACTATGAACGTCTCAAGGCAACAGTTTTGAACTCAAACTCATGATGTATCCGCCCTCATGGGGCTCTAGCGAGCGCTCAATTCACTATAAACGTCTCAGAGTAACAATCCTGTACTCAAATTCATGTTGTTTTTCCCCTTATGGGACTCTGGCGAGCGCTCAATTCACTATGAACGTCTCAATGCAACAGATTTAGACTCAAACTTATGCTGTGTTCACCCTCATGGGACTCTGATAAGCGCTCAAGTCACTATGAACGAATCAGAGTAACAATGCTGCCCTTATGGGACTTTGGGGGGCACTCGATTCAATAACAAATTTTCAAAACGACTTATCTGGTTTTGTAAACAAAGATTCAAACGTCGATTTGACAAATCTAATGGCACTCTTACGTAAACCAACACCATAACAGGTAGCCGAAGCCTTCACTTACGTGTAGATGGTGATGGTTAACGTGGAAGTGCCATCAGATTCGTCAAATCGACGTTTGGATCTTTATTTACAAAAGCAGATAAGTCGTTATGGAAATTAGGTATTGAATTCACTATGAACGTCTCAGAGTAACAATTTTGTACTTAAATTCATGCTGTGTCCGCTCTCATGGGACTCTGGCGAGCGCTCAAGTCACTATGAACGTCTCAGTGCAACATATTTAGACTCAAACTCTTGCTGTGTTTGCCATCATAGGGCTCTTGCAAGCGCTCAAGTCACTATGAACGCCGCGCCCACGCAAGGTATCCAGTAGACTCGCCCAGGAAACAAAAAGATGTCGAATTCCACGCCCCTTCTCTTGGATTGTATCTTATTGTGAGAATATCAATCCCTCAAAATTTAAGCTCAATCGCTTGGAGCATAAGCTGCGCATTTGATTAGATGTTTTTATGGGGCTTTGAGTCAAAATTTATAGGAAAATACACCTCCGACATTCGACATTCGATTTGGAAATTGGTTCTGATCGCTCGATTGTTGGTATGTTTCAGAACAATTTCACAGAACATTGTACGATAATTAAATAACTTTGCTATTTTTGAATATTTAATATAAAATGTTGGGTACTTAATCTGCCCATGATTTTATAGTTGATATTTGGAATTACTTGAAGACAAATATCGCAAGTCCTAAACAATTTACCCGTAAAAACTTAAATGAGGTTTGAGACATGCAATTTGTCGATGTTACAACGATTGAATTACCGTAGTAAATGCGAAAGTAAGTTAAATTAGCTGAAATTTTGAAAGGTTATTACGTCAATCATGATATCATGGGCAGTACTGTTCACATTTTACATGCAGTTGAATTTAAGAAAGATTTATTGGAGTCGAGCCAGCCTAGGGCTGAAAGTCTTCTTAATAAAGATACAAAAATAAAGAAACAAAAAAGGTTTTGTTTTCTTGTTAATAGATTTGTTCATTTTAAATTAACATTTCCAAAAGCAATATGATGAAATATGGTTATTATACACGGATCGATCAAACAACCTAAATTTTGAGTTGTTTTAGTTGTCTCATTCCACCCGATGATATCAGAAACAGAAAAAGTAAACCACCTAACGATAGCAGTTCGATGGGGAAGCCGAAATTCGGTTGAAGGGGTTGATCTCAAATTTAGGTTTTTTGAACCTATTCAAACCTTTCGTTAGGTGGAAACAACTTAGAATTCAGATACTTTTCTACACATGATCAAACGCAAACTCAAATCAAATACTAATACTTTTTTGTAGATTTTGACCCCCTTCTCCTATGTCACCAACGTGTTTTTTTAACAAAAAAAACCGTACTATCACACTTCACATATTTTTGGTAGTTTTCAACCAAGTGAAAATGTTTTGATGCCAATTCAGGATTCTGTTAGCATTGGTTCCACGATGTATGATTAAACTTTCAACTTTTGTATCTTCAAGTACAGAAAACCTTTTAATATTCAATTAGAGGAAAAAAATCTTTTCAAATATGATTTTCCCAACTATAAGAAGTTTCTACGAAATCGCAAAGTCCTGCTGCTAATAGCTGAGGTCTTTACAATATCACTTTTTTTTCAATTTATCCGGGTTTCTAACAATCTACTTCTATTTATTGTGGATTAAAATTATGAGACGGTTAGTAAATGTTATTAAAAAGTAGTGTACGATTGCTGAAATAAGAAATACATTTTAGGTTTATTAAAATAATTGAATTGATCTCACATCGGCACTGTGACCACCCCGAGGATTCAAACGAGCGCTCATTCTACTATCGCCTTAGAGAAACTTAATTGAACTCAAAATGCTACTGTGCCCGCCCTCATGGCCTCAGACGAGCGCTCAATCCACTATCATCACATAAGTGCAACCAAATTGATCGCATATCGACACTGTGACCGCCCCCAAGGATTCAAACGAGCGCTCATTCTACTATCTCCTTAGAGAAACCTAATTGAACTCAAAATACTACTGTGCCCGCTCTCATGGACTCAGACGAGCGCTCAATCCACTATAATCACATAAGTGCAACCAAATGGAGGTCATATCGACACAGCGCCCGCCCTCATGGACTTAGACGAGCGCTCAATCCACTATCATCACATAAGTACAACCAAATTGATCTCATATCGACACTGCGACCGCCCCAAGGATTCAAACGAGCGCTCATTCTACTATCGCCTTAGAGAAACCTAAATGAACTCAAAATGCTACTGTGCCCGCCCTCATGGCCTCAGACGAGCGCTCAATCCACTACCATCACATAAGTGCAACCAAATTTAAGTCATTTCGACACTGCGCCCGCCCTCATTGACTCAGACGAGCGCTCAATCCACTATCATCACTCAATGTACTATCATCACATAAGTGCAACTAAATTGAACTCATATTGATACCGACCGCCCTCAAGGATTCAAACGAAGCGCTCAATCTACTATCCACACATAAGTGCAACCAAATTGAACTCATATCGACACTGCGCCCGCCCTCATGGACTCAGACGAGCGCTCAATCCACTATCATCACATAAGTGCAACCAAATTGATCGCATATCGACACTGTGACCGCCCCAAAGGATTCAAACGAGCGCTCATTCTACTATCTCCTTAGAGAAACCTAAATGGACTCAAAATGCTACTCTGCCCGCCCTCATGGACTCAGACGAGCGCTCAATCCACTATCATCACATAAGTGCAACCAAATTGATCTCATATCGACACTGCGACCGCCCCAAGGATTCAAACGAGCGCTCAATCTGCTATCTTCTTAGAGAAACCTAATTGAACTCAAAATGCTACTGTGCCCGCCCTCATTGACTCAGACGTGCGCTCAATCCACTATCATCACATAAGTACAACCAAATTGATCGCATATCGACACTGCGACCGCCCCAAGGATTCAAACGAGCGCTCATTCTACTATCTCCTTAGAGAAACCTAATTGAACTCAAAATGCTACTGTGCCCGCCCTCATTGACTCAGACGTGCGCTCAATCCACTATCATCACATAAGTATAACCAAATTGATCGCATATCGACACTGCGACCGCCCCCAAGGATTCAAACGAGCGCTCATTCTACTATCTCCTTAGAGAAACCTAATTGAACTCAAAATACTACTGTGCCCGCTCTCATGGACTCAGACGAGCGCTCAATCCACTATAATCACATAAGTGCAACCAAATGGAGGTCATATCGACACAGCGCCCGCCCTCATGGACTTAGACGAGCGCTCAATCCACTATCATCACATAAGTACAACCAAATTGATCTCATATCGACACTGCGACCGCCCCAAGGATTCAAACGAGCGCTCATTCTACTATCGCCTTAGAGAAACCTAATTGAACTCAAAATGCTACTGTGCCCG
>NW_026942690.1:0-990 GCF_024139115.2 Armigeres subalbatus | reverse complement strand
AGAAACAAAAGAAGATGTTCTTCGCCGCACCTCTCCGCAAGAAGCATTCATTGCTTCGATGAACCTTGTCGATGCTCCCCCCTATGGGTTTGCACTGATGGACTTTTTTTCATAAGATTTAATTCAATTTCCTTCACCGAGATTTGTATCTATGAAGTGGGCAAATAGGGTGGTTCAATACAACGTGCCTGAATTGATTAAATTAGATAGTTCCTGATTAAGTTGCTTCACTAGATTGATATGGATGATTAGAATCCATTCAAAGAATTATTGGCGCTTATTGAAGAGCACTGTCGGAGTAATTGCTGATGATAAAAAGGATCAATGTGTGCTGCATATCAAATAAAATAATTATAAATACAAATTCGTTCTTATTTTGGCGCCACCCTTATGCGGATACTTTACTGTTTTTCTCTTTTTCGATCTCACATTATACCGATATGGTTCAAATGTTGTATTGTTATCTCGCCCCAACCATGGATTCATTCTTCAGTATAGGCATGGTTTTTCTTTACATTAGAAAGAAAAGAAATACAAAATTCACGGAGGAAGCTGTGGACGAAGAAAAGGTCTCAGCTAAAGCTAAGAAGTGTGTCTATATTTGCCAGGGTGAGTCGATGGTTATCAGCATTATTTTCCTTCGTGTAGTTTATTGTGTGCCCATTGTGTTTCTTCGTACCCAGAAGAGAGTAAATCATGGTTTTAATTAAATTTTCTTTGATTTGTTTCCTTCACAGGTAAGCACTCTCGAAAGGAAAAGATTACATTGGATTCGCAACATGCTGTACTAAGCGGTAAGAAATCACAGGAAGGGATCCATTTTAGCAGCACTTTTCCATCGATTATTACTCTACAAAATTTACATTTGATTATTTTTTTTAATTTACAAAATTTACAAAATTTACAAATTTACAAAATTTACAAAATTTACAAAATTTACAAACTTTACAAAATTTACAAAATTTACAAAATTTACAAAATTTACAAAAT
>NW_026942689.1:0-22052 GCF_024139115.2 Armigeres subalbatus | reverse complement strand
GTCGCGAATGATAAGTACGCGTATGAAATCATGTATGCCACTAAGAATTAAAGGATAATATAAGCTAAATAAAAGTTGGAAAAATGCACTTTTTTTGCAAAACGATGCATATGTTTGAACTTAAGATTTGCACGGAAAACACACATCAGATTTTAATTTACTGCAAATTTTTGTAACTCTTACTGTGCAAATAGATAGTACAAATAGTGGACAAGAAATCGGAATAAAGAAAGTTCTCGAATAGTACGTAGCTTGCTTTGTACTTTGTACTTGCAGAAATCTTTTCGAACTTTAAAATATAATTTCAAGCACAATCTTCAATTCCCATTTGAAAGACATTGTATGGATTTCCAAGAAACATGACGTACATTATGGAATTCTTATGAATTTCAACAACTTTAGGGACTTCTCATTAAATCTCATGAATTATTAATGTTACTCCCGATGTCGGACTTTTCATAGGGAAGACCTCCGGGGTCTTTCTTGTTTTTTTGGACTATTCGACATTTTTATACAATTCCATCATCAAGTCTGTCTGGGGATCAAGTCTCCCACCTTCCCCTAAATATCCCGTTAGGGGAAGGTGGGAGACTTGATCCCCAGACAGACTTGATGACCCCCTGTTTTATCGAGAACTAAATTTTGTTCTAGCGTATTTTTTTTTAGTATAGATCCCCTAGATAAATGACCTTTGTGTGAAGAGTTATTTTTTGGTTTGACAACTCTATTTATTCTGCAGGGTGGTTTATATGTTTCGGCCTTCCTAAAGCTTTTTTTCATTGGCCACGAAAAATTTGAACAACTTTTCATGACAATGGCCAAATGATTCCGTTTTTTTACAGCACAAAGCCATAAATATGCTTAATGATCTGTACCGATGATAATGTCAACATTCCATCAAAGTTTCAGGATATTTGGATTTAAAGTTATTGTATTGAGATGGGGACACTTGATCCCCCATTAGTCACCCATACAAAAGTTTGGGAAAAAAATCAAAAAAATATAAAACTGAAGGGTTGGTAGGAAACAATATTTATTGCGTAGATATCATAAAAAGGGGATCAAATCTCCCCAAATTTTAAAATTGCATGGGTTGGAAGGAGAAATATTTTTAAAAAATCAGAGGGCACCTTTCCAATTTTATCAAATCAAGTTCTTGAAGAGGGATCAATTTCTCCCGAATATTTTAAAAGTCAATTTTTGACAGTACTCCGAAAAATCGATTGTGTATCAATAACAATAATCAACTGTCTGGACTGTCATGCATCAGCAAAGTTAAATACTATATTTATTAGAGAGTTTGTGTGGAAATCGCTTATGTTTATTTATTTTTGGCTGTGATACATCTGAAATCAGAAAAGTCTCCCCGGTTTCCCCTTCTGACATAGTCCAGCGATCCCCATTACTTATAGATCCGTATCGAAATTCTTAGGTATCATGCTTTACTTGTTTCGTTATCGTTAAGAAGAAGCTTCCTTAAAGAAATAATCCTCGAAAAAAATAAAAAAAATACATAAATAAAACAATATCAGGAATACACAATTTCAAAATTCACCACTAATTCTTTTTATGAAATATTAAAAAAAATCCATAAGAGCAATGAAAAAACAAAAAAAAATCCATTGAGAAAAACAAAAAAGCAGTAAAATTGATAAAATTTTCCATGAACTTTAAACCCTTTTAAAGAAGGGGTCATCTATGATAAAATGTTTCATTGCTTTTTTATGTTTCTTTATGGAAATTTTCATATTTTTCAATTGCTCTTTATTGATTATTTTGTGTATATTTTTAAATTTTTTAATAAAAACAAATATGTTGTGGAAAATTTTGTATTTCTTTATTGCTAATATTGATTTATTTATGTAGTTTTTCGAGTTCTTTCCTAGGAACATCTTTATTTCTTTATGAAATAATTTCAATTTTTGTTTTTAAAAGTGATAATAACTTTTTGTTTTGCGGAAAATTCTTAATTGTTTATGAAAATTTTGTACTATTTGTGGAAATTTTATATTTATTTTATTTATATTCTACAGAATACCAGAAAACATTAAAATCCTTTAGTTTTCTTTAACACCCTAAAGGAATCCTTGACATCTTTGTGGATTCAAAAGGACTTTTTGCAATTCTAAAAACTCAGAGTTTTTTTTTCAGAAAAAATATTCCTTCAAAATCCTCGAAGCTTTTTCATATTTCAGTTAAGGGTGACGCCAGAATATGCGACGCTACAGAAAAGTTTTACAGTTCATCTTCTTATCATCATCTTATCTAAAAGGCATGAATTTTCCCGAGCATAGTTAAAAAATCGATAATATGGTAAAAGTTGTTGAGTTGTGAACTGCCGCTAACCACAAGTCGAGCACATCTGTAGGCCCATATACAGATGTGCTCGACTTGCGGTTAGCGGTAGTGAAGGAATTTACGATTTTACATAAATCGATCTAGAGTGCGATGCTGCAATATTTGACATCTACAAAGCAAGGCAACGCAGGGTCAGGCTATTTATGCATACATCCATTGTAAGATATCCTCAGTTATAGGGCTTAGGGATATCGGATACGATTTGTGCATAATCAAGTTTCAGACATAGTAATTAATTTCCACTCCGGGTGGCTTAATACCCGGCATATAGGCAATTAACTTTGAATGTACTGATCTCGAGTGGCGATCTCTCTTCGCTTGTGTGGTCGTGTCGGGATCTGACGACCAAACTGGCCCAACCTCACAACCCTACTTCATTGAGCGCCGTTGCTGATGAAGCAAGTGTGTAGGAGCCGGACAATACTAAATACTCATCCTACTTGGTTGACATGTGTACAAAAATACATTTGAGAGAGTTAGATCTGAAAATGTATTGCGAGAGATCGGCTGGTACCTGGTGCTGGGAATTTGGTTTCATCAGTACCCGCTAAGCTGCAGTGGACGACGGAGGTCCTTCGTAGCTTAGTAGGGAAAAGCACCTGTCATGCGAACTGGGGTCGTGGGATCAAACCCACGCGAAGGCGCGGTTACCCTCCAATACCTTTTCCGAACTAAATCTATCACATGTTGTACATATGCATAATCAAGTTTCAGACATAGTAATTAATTTCCACTCCGGGTGGCTTAATACCCGGCATATAGGCAATTAACTTTGAATGTACGATTTGTGATTAGTTGATTAGGCGATTTGGCAGAAGCCCGGTGGATACCAGCTTTTTACGCTGACCTGCCATAAATTTTGAATCACCCCTTTTGACGTTCGGGTTGTCCACCATAAATTTTCTTAATTTAGGTCGAGGCCTGCTATGCTATGATGTATTTTTTCTTTGTTTACAATGAAACTTCAAAAGTTTTCATCATCGGTTCTTTGAATAAAAGTTTCAATTCCCAAATCATCCATGATTTCAGTGTTTCATGTATTAATCTACTTATCTTTTTAGGTTCGTTAGAAATGGTCTTCTACAGATGTTTCAAAACTATAATTTATGTGAGGCAGAATATATGAGGCAGCTGCATTTACAAGACCAATTGGAGCATATGGTGGAAGGACGATTTTTAACTCCCTGCTTCGCTAAAACTCTCAACATTCAAAAATACAATTTCGTTGTAAAAAACAATTACTTCATAAATAGATGATGCACGGATGGATGATTCGATGATGTCTAAACCAGGGTTGTAAATATTCGGCAGCACTGGATGCAGTTGATGTTTTTTGCCTTTCTCGTACAACTAAGTTGTACCGAAAGGCTATCATTTCACTCCAAATTCGAACTTTTGATAAAAGTCCCGGAGACCCATAGTGTTATATACCATTCGACTCAGCTCGATGAGCTGAACAAATGTCTGTCTGTCCGTGTGTGCGTGTGTGTGTGTGTATGTGTGTGCGTGTGTGTGTGCACAAAATGCCATAAAAACATTAGCCAAATTTTCACATAGAAACTCTTAACCGATTTTCTTGCAACAAGTTGCATCCGACAGAGACTAAAACGCTGTTGATCACTATTGAATTTCATAATAATTGCAAATTGCAAAAATAGATAATATTAAAATAGTGATGAGACATAGTCACATAGAACAATAATGTGTTATGAAAAATGCCTTGCATCTATGAATATTTTATCCGTGGCTTCCCATTAAGAGTTTCATCGCACTATAAAGATGCTCGTGTTGCACGCATTTAGGCGTAAGTATGCTCTTCGTTCAGTTTCATAGTACTATGAAATTGTCCGAAAGTCAAAATTCGAACATAGGAAATTCGAGAAACTTTTGGCAGCGCCATCTGTCGTCTACTAGTGTAAATTTTCTATCATAACATTAGACGGTGTAACTGTTTTGCCTTTCTTGTACATCATCGAGGTGTAAGCGTAAAGGCTACATTTATTACCTTTTTGCGCGAGAAAGGCACTATCACCGTTAGGTGGATTAATCTGGGTTTTTATATCATTTTTTTATTTTCTTCCTGCTTTGAAGGTGGTTATACAACAAAGCCGCAAATCGGCCATCTTGTAAACCACGTGCTTTTTCTAGTGATTTTTCAAGAGCACGAATTGAGAGAACCACAACGCCCATGGGGATGAAACATCCGTAGATCGTTTGGTTACTCATGCTAAACAATCGACTTTAATTTCAACATTGTATGAAAATTATTACGCTAGATTTGAACTTTTGATAATAGGAGTAGAAAACCGTGTGGTGAATTTCAAATTCACCACATGGCTTGATTGTATAATCACCTGAAATCAACCTCACATTCCCGGAGAGGCAGAAAAGTAAACAACAGAACTCACATCACCCATTGCGCCGCGAAGATGAAATTTACCACAGCAAAATGTACACATTCACCCAGCAAAAATCACCACGCGTTTGTGGTGATTATAGAATTAAGCCCGTGGTGAATTTCAAATTCACCACACGTTTATCTACATACATTTCAAAAAGCCAAAATCTGGCGTAATAGTTTTCGTACAGTGCCGAAACTCAAATTATGATTGTTCAGCATAACTAAGCAAACGATCTACCATTATTTCAGCCCCATACGCGTTATTGTTCTTTCATCTCGTGCTCTTGAAAAAAATATTGGAAAGCACGTGGCTTACAAAATGGCCGATTTCTGGCTTCATTCTATAATCACCTTAAATGGGCCACTCACAGTCATATGGTAAGGCGCGAACTGAGCAGCCTGTCAGAGCGACTTGTGAGTGGCTGAATGCGAAATGGATCAATCAAGGTAACTCATTTTGCACTCACCGCATCAAAACAACGGCGGCACTGTATACGCATATTTCTATTCGTGTGTGTTTGACAGAACATGTCTACGGTGGCGCTATCTGCTCATTTCATAGCGGCAGTTTTTGCTTATTGATTGGTCCATTGATTGGTCGGTGTTGGAAATGATTTTTCGGCTGCACCCAGTCGCACTCACCACGGCGGCGATGAATATACTGAGAACCATGTTTTTCACTGCATTGACTGTGAAATATTTTTACCCTGGTCTAAACTATTACGCTTTATACTAAAGACACACTTGTGGTACAAGTACCACGGTTTATTCCCTAGTACATACTGTACCATGGTTTCCCACGTTGTACCAGCGTGGTACAAGGTGACACACTAGTGGTACCGTGGATAATCAAATTCGGACGCTTCAATTCGTATGGGAAATTTTCGGAAATATTTCGTCGAAATGTTTCCTCAAGCTGAATTGCAAGGAATTGTGGTTCTGGCTTATTTTAGTAGGGGAATTGTGGGTAAAACCGACACTGCGGGTAAAACCGACACCACTTCAAATCTCTGATTTCAAGTGATTATCGGACAGAATTTCAACACACTTTGAATAAACGTTTGATTTCTTGTATTTCTAGTCATTTTGTAACTGACATAGATGTGTAAGAGTCATAATAAACAGACAATTAGCATTGATCACCATTGAGGCGATAAGTTATGTAAAATTTTGGCATCGCTGTATAAGCTTTTCGACAAAAATTTGTTAATTTTCAGTATTTAATTCATCTCTGATCCATAACTGAACATCATTTTGTGTATGTTGTGGAAAAATAGTTAACTTTTCTAATTATAAACATCCACATGTATCTCATCATTGATATGTTATCTGTTTGGGTAAATTCGACACCTGCCATCAAATCACGAAATACCTCTGTTTTATTAGACTTATTATTCGCATAATATCATTCATGTATTGGAAAACGAGGCGCCGAGGAGTATAACTTAATCATAGACTGATTACATACCATATCATCATTGGGCGTGACAATACATAGGTCTAGTGGGTAATATTGGGTCATCAAGGAAAGTCTGCAGGTCGGATACCAATAGCGCTCAAAGAAGAACCGTATTTTTAGGCTTATTATGCTCTTAGATATATTCAACCCGTTCTCTAGTGTTGTTCTTTCGTGATCCATCACCCCTGTAAACATGTAGCTTGTCACGGAACTGGTCATTTTCATTTCTTGTCATAACTGCACCATACGCATTTATTTTAAATCGCCGTTATAAACAACTTTTTAAAATAAGTGAAATTTAAATGTAGGTCAATATTTACAGTAGTTAGTAAATTTGTTACTAACATTTTTATACTCTATATATTTTTCACTCGACCTGCTAAAGAAACTAAATAAAATATGATATGTGGTGATGATTTTAAATATATAAAATTTTGTTCAACCATCGTTTATGAGTGATCCCTAAACATGAATTTCGTACACACAAATTAAAATGAATGTTGTTAAAAAATTTCTATTATGCTGTAACATCATTTAGAATTGTTATGATATTCATTTCCATAAAGACTTTATGTGTCGGTTTTACCCTCATGTGGTGTCGATCTTACCCGCACCCCAGCTGTTTGGACTGGAAGATGGACTGTTCGCGTTTTCATCATAAATCAAATTCTATCAAGAAATATTCTGCCCATGATCGCATATTTGTAACAATCGACAAAAGTAGGCATGGGAGAAATGGAAGGATAATGTTTGTGATACGCATAAGTATGGAAATCTCAATAATTTTCTAAAAATTGACAAAAATTATATAAAAACTTTTTCCATTCGAAATCTTCGGTAGCAACATTGACATTACTTGATATTTGAGTACGAATTTGTTGCGTTAATTTTTGTTCGATACACAAGGCATACAGGCGACAGAATTCTCCAGTGTTACAGTTATGCGGTCATTTTGCTCAATGTTACAAAACAACTTGGTAGTTTTTTCAAGTTTTTCGGAACAAACCTCCTGATTTCATCTGACCTGCTTAAAGATCCAACAATTTTGTAAGATAAACTCAAAATCGAAAAAAAATGCAAATGCTACAAATATGCGATCATGGGCAGTATTGTCCTGAGACCACATGGACTGATGCATGAAGAGCCAAAGTATGTTTGTATGAAATTTCTAGACCGGAAAATTGCTTCATAGATTGGGGAACTGTAAAGTTGCTTAAGGTGTCGGTTTTACCCACTTTTCCCCTATAGTTCTTTTTATGTAATGCATATGAATTGAAGGCGACGATATAATGAAAAGACAGCCTAAGCTATCAAGTTAGGATTATTGGCATTTTTTTCTTCTCGGTACTGTGTAATCAGGTGTCCGAAGTTTGAATCGTTGTGTCCGAAATATGAATCCAATGAAGCTGCTGTCCGAGGTTTGAATCAAACAGAAGCCGGAAGTTTTCATAAATAGCAACCATTCTACGCCTCTACGCCTATGGGGCCCTCCTTAGCCGTACGGTAAGAAGCGCGCTACAAAGCAAGACCATGCTAAGGGTGGCTGGGTTCGACTCCCGGTCCGGTCTAGGAAGTGTTCGGATTGGTAATTATCTCGACTTCCTAGGCATAAAAGTATCGTCGTGCTAACCCATGATATACAAATGCAAAATGGTAACCTGGCTTAGAAACCTCGCACTGTGGAAGCGCTTAATAAACACTAAGCTGCGAGGCGGCTCTGTCCCAGTGCAGTGTGGGGATGTGATGCCAATAAGAAGAAGAAAAAGAAGAAGAACCATTCTACGCAATAACTCGCACATATTAAACACGGAGTGCAAAAATGAATGCTACATTTTATAATTGCAATGGTGTTTTTAATGGTGTGACTTAAAATGCGTGTTAACAGACTTGTTGTATATCAGAAAGTGCTTAAGCGTCCGAAGTTTGAATTGGCACGGTACAACTTGTACCATGGTACGAATACCACCAGTGCGTCATTAGCATTACGCAGATTGATTAAAATATATGCTAGGTGTATTCGCGAATACGAGGGTAATGTCTCTACTCACTCCTATGACAAAACTCATTGCTATCTGTCAGACTGTGCGTGAAACATGCCCCCATAAAACATTTGACAGATGGTGAATTTCCTGATACACCGACAAAATCGGGTGCCGACGAAATCAACTGTTTTTATTACCGACGAAATCGGGTGTCAATGAAACCAACTGTTTCTACTACCGACGAAATCGGGTGTAATTTTGGGTGTCGTAAAAATCAGCCTTCACAATTACCAACTAAATCTGGTGCCGACTAAATCATTCGTATGGACAACCTATTTTGTCGAGTGACTCATAGGAACTACTTAAATCGACGTATCAATCGATAGATTAAGTAGTGTTTATACAACAGATTTAATCGGGGTAATGGTTGGTAGATCATTTTTGCTTAGAGTATTTGTTTACTTATATAAGTGCTGTGAATATTCAACAATAAAAATAGTTAAAAGGTGAAAATTTAGTTAGTACGTTGCAAAGTTTAGTGCAACAATGATAAATATGTGTGTGCGCAAATAGTATCGCCCATTTTTTTGTCCTCAATCGATTTTCTCACAACAAGTGTCGAAGGTGAATCCTGCTTCCTGCTTCTGGCCGGAACGGAGTATGCGCTCAGAGGTAATGGCCAAAATACATTATTTTATGCTCTTCGTTCAATAATTATTAGTGTGAAATTTGTTTTATTAAACAAATTTCTCATTACAGTTTTGTGTACCCAAAAATCGGATAAAAAGTATTCGCTGAGTTTTAAATACTTATCGTTTTTTAATTTGCTCGCAACAGGTTGCTTTCGACGGGGAATCCCATCCTATTATTTCCTATTGTAAATTGACGAAATCCAACTATGGGCTCTGAAGTTATGGCCAAAAACAATTTTTAATTCAACAAACTCGATGGAGACTCAAACGAATAATTTTCATTTTTTTTCATCTGCCTTTATCGGCCTTCTTTCCTCATCAGTGACAACTTTCTTCTTCTTCTTCTATGACTCTACACTACAACTGGAACTTTGCCTGCTTCTCAACTTCTATTAGCATATGTATTCTATTAGCATTCTTACTCTTTTTTTTTTTTCTTCCTAAACAATGGAGGGGGAATCTGCTCAACAGACATCCTGGGTTGACCAGGAAGTGCGGGGTTAGGGATCACCGAGGGAGGCAGGACTACATTCCCGACCCGCTAAACCGTTTCCATTGCCACCAAGCCCATAGTCCCTTCGGTACAACCAGAAAGTAATGCTTCAAAGGGGGGCCAGTGCACAACGCACCCTCGAGGTTAGCTGCGTGTCCTTGCAGCACTGAACATCGTAACTCGCTTTTCTAGAAGAACACCATGGTATCGTGTTGAACACCAGCGCGTTGCCGGCTTTCCAGGTGGCCTTACCACGCCCTATGTCCTCGGAAGGTGGGAAGGGTCGACTTCGCGCCTGCTTCGCTCTGCACGACTGGTATCAAGAATGATGATGCCGCGTGCACCCCAAATTGACCTTTCTGCGATAGGGCCTATTCGCCAGCACACAGAGGGACTTGCCGACGCGGTGCCTACGCCTGCCCCAGCCTTGACGAGGACCCCTTTCCGTCCTCGGGCTCGGAACCCGCCCGGTTGACCGACGCCGCGAAAGCAACGATACCATGTTGTTCTTCGCGCGGCTACTTGTTCAATAAAAGGATCGAGTTCGACCACAGAGCATGACCACCGGTATGACCCATGAAGCCGACTCCGATCCCTTGGACCACCTCTTATTTGCGCCTGAACTAGCCATCCTTGAGTCCACGCGCCACCTTCCCTTATGTGTAGCTCCGAGACGATTTGGACTATAGCCGATAAAACGGCGTTCCAGCCAACTTCATCTTTACACATCCTCCAAATTAGGTTGTCCGGGGTAGTGTCCAGACCACATGTGGCAAGCATGTGGTCACGCATTGCGCGAAAACGTGGGCACACGAACAACACGTGTTCCTCCGTTTCCTCTAAATCTGCGCACACCAAACACTCGGGCGAGGCCGAGCAAGCCAGCTGCGTTACCTGCAATGTGAATTTGCAGCACGCTTAAATGCCGGGCACTTCGACCCCCCATGGGTTGCTTGCTGTTCACAGCTTTGCTGGAACAAATCAAACAATTGGGAGGGTTCGTGCAGCATTGTTCCTTATGTCCCTCCAATCCACAGCGTCAACAGAGCTTGCTTCTGTCAGGGCCTTCGCAGTCCCATTGCGTGCCCGGGTTCCAGGCACTTGAAGCAAACTTCGGGTTGCTCGTATATGCCCACAGGGCACACCGACCATCCCACCTTGACGCTCCCTAACTTGACTAACTTGGAGGCATCCACTGCAGATAGCCGAACCAATGCTACCTGTGTCCCTGTCGGACCGTTCCGTAGCCGAACGGCTGCGGTGGGCGTCTCCACTTCACACTGTCGCCGCAGTGCCGTGACGAGCTCTTCGACTTCGGTGATCTCGTCCAGGTCTTTAACCCTTAGATTCACCTCCGTGGTGAGTGCACTCACCTTGACCGTCTCGCCTAGGACTTCCTCCGCCAACTTCTTGTAGGCGGCGCCCTTTGCGAGACGCCCCGCTTCAGCTCGAGGATCATCTCGCCCATCCGGGTACGTCTTATTCGACGTACGTCGGAGCCGAGTTCCTGAGCTTAACGTCACTCCTCATCGCCTTCAAGACGTCCGAGTACTTAGCCTCGTCCGTCTTGATGACTAGGCATCGCCCCTGGAGCGATTGGCGCCTACCCTAGACTTCTTGCTACCCTCATTCGCCTGGGCCTTCTTTTCGGCCCTTGACGTCTTCGGTTTCCTCTTGTTCTTGACCAAAGCCCAGGAAGCGTCATCCATCTCTATATCCCTGGTCTGGGGCGGCTGAGAGTTCTCAGCCTATCGTAACGCCTTACCACCGTCTTTCCTGGGTGGACGGAGCTTTCCAGGTCCTTCCTCCCCCGGTTTGGGAGCTACCTGGCCGTGATTCAGCTTCCCAGCCCCACTACCCTTGTTCGGTGTAGTAACCCTCGGCGTTTTGGAGCGGCCCCCAGGGAGCTCATCCCCTGGAGACTGTCTCCCTCGTTTTTGTGTCTGCTCCGTTGGAGCAGTGCCCGCGAATACTTGAGCCTCAGTCTGGGTGAACTGGCACCACCGTCTTCGTTGGCACACCTCGGTCGATTCGTCCTTACCCGAGTCCGCGAATCCTTGGGCCTCAGTCTGGGTAGACCTCGACTCCACTTATTTCACGGGTTCGCACTTGACCGTCCCGACGGCCCTCTCCAGCTTGGCGTCCAACATCGACTTTCGAAGTTTCAGCTAGCTCCTCTTGAGATCCTTACTGATATTATGCTTCGATGACGCAAAGTCGATGATGGCGTCAAGCTGTTCCGTCGCCACCTCGAAGGCCCATCGCGTTTGCGGTTCATCGCCCTCACAAGCCCTGGGCCGTCTATAACCTCTACCGGCGTAGCCGGGGAGAAGGTTGAGTAACCCACGCTGACGCTGCGCACTGAGCTGCTGACTATTGCCTCTGGCCTCCTAGGCGGAGACATGGACAACCCACCTCTTGCGAAGGGGTTGTCGCCTACACTACTACCACTAATTGAAGAATTGGCTTGGTTTTCCATTTTGGTCCCACGAGTTGCTCGGGAAAAGAGGTCCACCACGCCAGAGCCCAGCATGACGCGGTGAGGGATAATTGCTGTGGAGGGTGCCCACAGGTACTAGGCACAGGCTCCGCTAGAGGCCTAGCTCATTATTTCACCCCCCCCCCCCCCCCCCTGGCCATGCATCCTCTCGGGACGGGTCGCTTAACGCCTTGGGATTAGGGGTTAGGGACGATGGTCCCTTTGGTCGCACCCCCTCACTCTAGCTGATGTCAGAAGGACAACAGTGCCCATACATGTTTTCCATAGCCGCTGGGACCATTTCCTTAGCCTCCGTGTATGTCACACATTTCTTTGCCATCAGCTTCTTGATTTTTTCTTGCCGTTGCTTTTCCGGACATTTTTGGTCCAAAGTGTCGTGTCCAAACGTTCTACAGCTAGCGCACCGTACTTCATCCTTACAGCTTTCGAATTCCTCTCGAGTTTCATGTTGCTTCACGGGAACCTTCTTACGAACGAGCGTGAGGTGATCCAAAGGTGGCGGCAGCACTAGGAAGAGCACCTGAATGGCGATGTGGCAGACGAAGATGGCGGTATGGTGATGGATCTGGGGGAACGCGCGCAGGACATAATTCTACCGGCTCCGGATCTCCAAGAAATCCAGGAGGAGATCGGCCGGCTGAAGAACAACAAGCCCCTGGGGTTGACCAACTACCAGGAGAGCTATTTAAACACGGTGGTAAAGGCACTGGCTAGAGCGCTGCACTGGGTCTTTACCAAGATTTGGGAGGAGGAAGCTTTGTCGCAGGAGTGGGTGGAAGGTGTCGTGTGTCCCATCTACAAAAAGGGCGATAAACTGGATTGTAGCAACTACCGCGCAATCACATTGCTGAACGCCGCCTACAAGGAACTCTCCCAAATTCTATGCCGTCGACTAGCACCAATTGCAAGGGAGTTCGTGGGGCAGTATCAGGCGGGTTTTATGGGCGAACGCTCCACCACGCACCAGGTGTTCGCCATTCGCCAAGTACTGCAGAAGTGCCGCGAATACAACGTGCCCACACATCATCTATTCATCGACTTCAAAGCCGCATATGATACAATCGATCGGGACCAGCTATGGCAGCTAATGCATGAAAACGGATTTCCGGATAAACTGACACGGTTGATCAAAGCGACGATGGATCGGGTGATGTGCGTAGTTCGAGTTTCAGGGGCATTCTCGAGTCCTTTCGAAACGCACAGAGGGTTACGGCAAGGTGATGGTCTATCGTGTCTGTTATTCAACATCGCATTGGAAGGGGTAATACGAAGAGCAGGGATTAACACGAGTAATACAATTTTCAGTAAGTCTGTCCAGCTATTTGGCTTCGCCGACGACATAGATATTATGGCACGTAACTTTGAGAAGATGGAGGAAGCCTACATCAGACTGAAGAGGGAAGCCAAGCGGATCGGACTAGTCATCAACACGTCGAAGACGAAGTACATGATAGGAAGAGGTTCAAGAGAAGACAATGTAAGCCACCCACCGCGAGTTGGCATCGGTGGTGACGAAATCGAGGTGGTAGAAGAATTTGTGTACTTGGGCTCACTGGTGACTGCCGAAAATGATACCAGCAGAGAAATTCGGAGACGCATAGTGGCTGGAAATCGTACATACTTTGGACTCCGCAAGACGCTCCGACCGAATAGAGTTCGCCGCCGTACCAAACTGACAATCTACAAAACGCTCATTAGACCGGTAGTCCTCTACGGACACGAGACCTGGACGATGCTCGTGGAGGACCAACGCGCACTCGGAGTTTTCGAAAGGAAAGTGCTGCGTACCATCTATGGTGGGGTGCAAATGGCGGACGGTACGTAGAGGAGGCGAATGAACCACGAGTTGCATCAGCTGTTGGGAGAACCATCCATCGTTCACACCGCGAAAATCGGACGACTGCGGTGGGCCAGGCATGTAGCCAGAATGTCGGACAATAACCCGGTGAAAATGGTTCTCGACAACGATCCGACGGGCACAAGAAGGCGAGGTGCGCAGCGGGCAAGGTGGATCGATCAGGTGGAAGATGACTTGCGGAACCTCCGTAGACTGCGTGGTTGGCGACGTGTAGCCATGGAACGAGCCGAATGGAGGAGACTCTTATCGCACAGGCCACTTCGGCCTTAGTCTGAATTAATAATAATAATTCATGTTGCTCTGTGCCCTTAGAGCATCTATTCCAGAGAAAATTTATATTTGGTTTCGCCACTTGACATACAGGAGTAAGACAAAAAGGTTGAGATAGGCAAAGTTTTGTCGAAATTTAAATCAGCATAACTTTGCGTATACTATTAATTCGACTTTGATAAAACAGGGACCATTAGATGCGGATACTCTTCTAGTATTCTGTTCCCTTCCAAAATCGCAGATCGGTCCTCGGGCACATGAAGCGACTTGCAGGAAAAAATGCATTTTTAACATACCCTCGAAAACCGATAACATCTCCGGAGGCCAGTAACCAATCTGAGGTTTTAGATGGGAACAGAATACTAGAAGAGTTTTCGCGTTCAATGGTCCTAGCTTTATCAAAATCTGATTATTCTGTTTTTACACGATTTACACTTTCTCGATTTTGCACCCATCCTAAATGTTTAACGCATATTAATAACCATGTGATTTTTCTTTGAATTATTTAGAATTTTTTGAGACATGTTGCACAGCGAAAAGCGAAAAAAATCGTGTGAAAACTCAGAATCCTGTGCATTCTACGCAATGTTATGCTGATTTGAATTTCAGCAAAAGTTTACTTATCTCAACCTTTTTGTCTAACCCCTGTAGATCCATTCGAAGTTCTTTGCGAAATTCTGTTGCTCTTATTTTATTGCTCTTATTTCAACTTTAAGGCTATAATAGATGTGTAAATCTGTCCGCAGTGCGAATAACACTTGCTACAATCCACCACATGGCGACCGAATTCTTGAAATTATTAAAGAAGCGTTTTAAAAAGGTATGTTTTTCTTAAAATAACTTAAAATAAGCAGTGGAGTAGATTTTTTTATGTGAAATACTATCTTTGTGTAAGGAAAAGCAACTTGGAGCTGGATGCAAGAGGTTATAAAAAATACAAAAAGTTATAGTGATTCAAAGCAAAGTAATGATAAACGCCTTTTAATTTGAAAAATTTAAACAAACTATCGAAAAGTGCTGCAATTCGATTTTGACCCAACATTCAACCGGTTTTGGGTGAAAACCAGATCAAATTTTCTGGCTGCCATATTAGAATAGGGGAAGGAGGGGCAGAATTCCCTAGCTAAGCAAAGACTGCTTTTATGCCTTAGCTATAATTTTCATTGGTGTTTCTACCTTATGCAATAGTTAAACAATATAGCTAGCTGTCATATTGTCATATTTAAATTTAAATTATAGAAAATATCTCAGTCATATTGGTAATATTCACATTTCAAAAAGGTTGTGATACTTCGTTGCCGGAAAACTCATGAGGCAAAACGCCTTCTAGCAGCCAGCACTTAGGGAACAACGTACCATGCGTCAGCAAATCAGCATTCTCGTATGGACAGTACATAGTTCCACTAGGGCGTTTTGCCTCGCCGAAATGTTAGATGTTTCATCAAAGTGTGGAAAACTTCAGCTTTTCCTACATTCCTACCTATTATGTTGACACTTTTTCGCCTTACCTACATAATTTCACGTCTAGGTTTATTAAGGCTATCTCAAACATGGTAAAATATAAGTGAATACCCGAAAGTCGTTTTGCCCAGGGGAGGCGTTTTGGGGTCTCTTCCCTGAACTTGATGGATAATTAAAACACTATTATCCTAAATAAATCTCTAATGTTTGCTTCTCTGAAAACTCCAATTACACCCATTTAGGGTCTTCTTTTTCCACCCACCCACCACTTATGTGACAATTGCTTCAAATTTTTCTCCGATCCATCATTAAACCTACCGCAACCGGCTTCAAACTGCGTAGCCCAATCCAGCCAGTGCCAGTGTCGACTCTGACTGTGGGAGGCCCACCTTCGAATTAGTTCCGCTCTTACTTGGGCCTCTAATTTCGCACTCCACACAACAACGTCAGCCGGCGGTGGCGGTCGCCGCACCGCGCGTACATTGACGACGCTGTTGGTTTAGTTTAGAGAACCTTCTTCTACACTGCTGGCTACCCACCATATGTAGCTGCGTATGCAATTGCCTACTTACTGTGAGACAGACGGCAGCAGGGGAAAAATCATTTTAACACAAAGAACTCTCGAACTGTCTTGCTTAATATGGTGAAGCGGGTCAGAATCTAATTTGTAACTTGTAAGTCGGATTTTTGTCGGATGCGTTGCAATTTTTTTTTCGTTCCATAAAAAAGTGATCTCGATCAGACGTCTTTTTGTAATCATCATGATTTCAGACTTACGAAATTGGGCCCTTCTTTAGCCGTGCGGTAAGATGCGAAGAGCATGCTGAAGGTGGCTGGGTTCGATTCCCGGTCCGATCAAGAAAATTAGTGCTCAAATTTAGACCTAAAATTCTTTGTAAGTTTAAGAATATTGTGGCTGAATAGGTAAATAGGTCAAAACACGTTAAAGTGGTCATTTATCATATTTCAAATAATTCGAGTATTTTTATAACAGCCATTTGTAACGTTTTTATACTCGAGAAAATAATTAAGCGAGGACAGGCTCATCTACTACTTAGGGCCTATTCTGCTGATGAAAGAAAGGTTCGTTTGTTGGCTACGGGATACTACACAGGAATCACTTTGACAGGGCTAATGACTTGCACCCTTTATTTATGTAATAATATTAATTTTGAACTAACTAACCATTTATTTTACTTTAACAAACTTAGTTTGATTCAACAATTTAGAAAAAAAATTAGCTTGAACACGTGCGTCTTGCACAGCAGAAAAACTCAATTCTATCTATGATTGCTATTCAAAACAACGTGTGTTATAATTAGATAATTCGATCCGTCGTTGTAGCGTGACAGATTTTTATCCATCATTGAAAGTAGAATTTTGTACCGAATAATTATATCAACGTTTGTTATCAATAATGCAATTTTTACTATTCCCGTTTTGCAGCGTCGCAGCATGCGTAAAATGATAGAAGTGACAGTTGTGCGCGGCTTCTGTTTTGAATGGGGTGCCCTTGAAAACGCGAGTATATTCAAATTATTTGTCCTTAAGGACAAGCCTCCCGAAAACCAAAACCAAATTCACTCGCGTTTTCAAGGGCGCACCGCTCAATGTGGAAGCAACGCACAACTCTGTAATTTTTAATATTTTACACATGCTGCGACGCAGCAAAGCAGGAATAATAACAATAACAGTTTTGCGTTGTTCAGACTGCATCGTGCTTTCGTGCTGTGCGGTTCTTTCTCTCTTTGCGGAAGGAAGTTTTTAATACTACCCGAAGTTATTTTAATTTCAACGGTGCTTCTTAGCGCTATTTGTACCCACTGATCCCGTTACGATCTTTTGCAAGGACCCGTGCCTTCGTTTTACGTTGGACCCGTTTGCGGAAGTAAAATTCCGACAAGCGGTGGTAATCCTGCAGGGACACCGTTCTGGGAAAAAACCTCTTAGAAGGTCACGTCTCCACGCTCAGCAATGAGTATTAATAAAAACAAGAGGAAGGAGTCTTTGAATTCTCCTCTTCCTTCAAAGAAACGAGGTGTCAAGGCCGTCCTGCCAAAGCGCGGAAAAAATAGAAGGGAGCTGGAGAATTCAGATATTCCTTCAAACGCTAATGTCGGAAATAATTTTCTCCTATCGAACTGAGCAATCAGTTCGATTTGATTAATGATGATATTGAGCAAATCGAATCTAGCCCAGGTGATTCGATTCATGCGAAAAAAGCAAAGGATTCCGCCGATTGTGGTATCTGTTTGCCGAGTTTTCTGGCTTTAGGAATGAGATTTTGAGTAACCTTCAGGGATCAAGGTTTCATTTCAGATTGCTAGGAAGGGTGACTGCCGCGTTTTGCCGGGATCCTTTGACGATCGCAAACGTCTTCTTCAGTATTTAACTGAGAAGCGCCATAAATTCTTCACATACGACGACAAAACTGAGCGATTGTTCAAAGTCGTCTTTGAAAGGTCTCCCCACTGATGACAAATCACTGGATGAGATTAAAATTGAAATTTCTCAATTACTTGGATTTTCACCAGTCCAAGTAATTAAAATGAAAAAAGAAATCACTCCGGTACTTCCCAGAGGGCATTTCTCAAGAAATTTTATTTAGTTCATTTTAACAAAAGTGAACTAAATAATATGAAAAAGTTTAAAAGGCCTGTATTATGTCTCATGTCCGTGTTACATGGGAACATTTCCGCAGGCCTGTGGAAACCAAAACCCCACCCAGTGCCGTAAGTGCCAAAAGTGGGGTCATGGAACCAAACATTGTCACATGGATGCTAAATGCATGATTTGTGGTGGAACCTCTCACGCCAAGGACGCATGTCCTGTGAGAGAAAGATTCCAATAAATTTAAATGTGCAAATTGTGGGGCAATCATAATCCAATTTCTGGGAATGCCCCTCACGCAAAAAGTTTTGAATTCCCATGCAAAATTGATGACAGGAAATTCAATCGGATCCCAGATTCGACGGGTAGAAATTTTTCAAACGCTCAAATTTCGAAACCGGTTACCGGTCGAGCAATTCATACCCACCACAATTCACAAACAAATTTTGCCGCTCGTCAACGGGTAGCAAGCACTTCAGTAAATTCCAATTTTCCAATGTACCTACGTATGCAAACATCGCTGCTGGTAGACAAAATTTCTCTTCTCAAAATGAGGTTTATACCCATGTTCCAACGGAAAATAACGGTCATGTTGCCGACTCAGGTAGCATGACTGCTTCGATTTTGATTTTTAACTGAACAATTGCATCACATGATTGATGCAATGTTCCGCAAATACCATTCCTGAAGCTGTTCAGGTTGGTATAAAATACACACAAAAATTGTTATCGGACTCCGTTTCAATGGATCCAAATAATTGTGTGAAAGTTCTAAATTGGAATGCCCGCTCTCTAAAGGGTAAGGAAGATGAATTATTCAACTTCCTTTCAGTTCATAATGTGCATATTGCCATTATAACTGAAACGTATTTAAAACCAGGACTCTCCATTAAAGAGATCCAAACTATTTTATCTACAGAAATGATCGTCTTGACAGCGCCTGTGGTGGGGTCGCCATTGTCATTAATAGACGTATCAAAAATAAATTATAATCTTCGTTCGAAACCAAAGTTTTTGAAACCTTAGGAGTTTCTGTTGAAACAAATTTTGGACAATTTTCCTTCATTGCAGCCTACTTGCCTTTTCAATGCAATGGGCAGCAAAAGAATTTGTTGAAAGCTGATCTTCAAATTCTAACTCGCAACAAATCCAAATTTTTCATAATTGGTGACTTCAATGCCAAACACCGTTCATAGAATAATGCACAAAGCAATTCCAATGGTAAAATTTTATTTGAAGATTGTTCTGCAAGATATTATACTATTCAATATCCCAATGGACCAACTTGTTTTTCTTCCAGTTGAAATCCTTCTACAATTGATTTAGTTTTAATTTAACGGACTCAAGTCAGCTGTGTGGTCAATTGGTAACTCATGCTGACATTGACTCTGATCACCTGATCCTGTGACGTTTGAAATCTCACAAGAAGTCATTAACAATCCAATCAGCTCTACTTTTAATTATCATAGAGCTGGTTGGGATTTATATAAAACGTATATCGATAGGAATTTTGATGTTGATATTCCTCTCGATACCAAAAGTGATATTGCTAATGCTCTCGTATCTTTGACAAATTTAATTGTCGAAGCCAGAGGCATTGCAATTCCTAAATGTGAAACTAAATTCAAATCCATTATTATTGACGACGATCTTCAGCTACTGATCCGTCTTAAAAATGTGAGAAGAAGGCAATACCAAAGAACTCGCGATCCCGCGTTGAAAGTTATTTGGCGGGATTTGCAAAATGAAATTAAAAACGTTTCGCTATTCTGAGAAATACCAACTTTTAGAATAATGTCTCGAAGTTGGATCCCAGTTCGTAACTCTTTTGGAAATTAACAAAAATTCTTTAAAATAAAAACCTCAAAAGCCAATTCCAGCGCTTAAACAGGGAAATAAAATTTTATTAACAAATGGCGAAAAAGGCTCAAAACTTGCTCAGCAGTTTGAGAGTGCCCATAATTTTAGTCTAGGTCTCACTAGTCAATTGAGGATCAGGTTACACGGAGCTTCGAAGACATTCTCAATCAAGAGAATGTTTTTGACCCTTCGTTGGGAACTAATTTGGATGAAGTGAGATCTATTACTAGAAAATTTAAAAATATGAAAGCCCCGGGTGATGATAGTATTTTCTACATACTTTATCTCTTTATCCTTTTTGGTTAATTTATTTAACAAATGTATTCAATTGGCATACTTCTCAGATAAATGAAAAAAACGCCAAAGTTGTTCCTATTTTGAAGCCGGACAAAAATCCAGCTGATGCTTCTAGTTATCACCCAATCAGTTTGCTTTCTTCAATAGCAAACTGTTTGAAAAGATTATTTTAAATAGAATGATGGTTCATTATTAATGACAATTCTATTTTTGCTGATGAGCAATTCGGTTTTCGCCATGGGCATTCAACCACCCATCAGTTATTAAGAGTAACGAATTTAATTCGGCTCAACAAATCTGAAGGATATTCGACTGGAGTTGCTCTTCTTGATATAGAGAAAGCGTTTGACAGTGTTTGGCATGAAGGTTTGATTGTAAAATTGATGAATTTTAATTTTCCTCTGTACATCATTAAACTGATCCAAAATTATTTATCAGATCGCTCACTGCAGGTAAACTATCAGAATTCTAAATCTGATAGATTACCTGTAAGGGCTAGTGTCCCCCAAGGCAGCATACTGGAGACTATATTGTATAACATTTTTTCTTCTGACGTACCTGATTTACCAACAGGGTGTCAAAAATCTTTATTTGCAGATGACACAGGTCTCTCAGCCACAGGGCGTAGCCTTCGTGTCATTTGTAGTAGATTGCAAAAAGTTTGGATATTTTCTCCACTTACTTGCAAAAATGGAAAATTTGAATGCTTCCAAAACTCAGCTTATAATTTTCTCCCACATAAGCCGAGAGCTTCTTATTTGAAACCTTCTAGCAGACATATTGTCACTATGAATGGGGTTCAATTAATTGGTCTGTGAAGCTAAATATTTAGGACTTCTGCTAGATCAAAATTAACTTTAAAACTCACATTGAAAGGCCTTCAAGCCAAATGTAACAAATATATTAAGTGTCTATATCCACTTATAAACAGAAAATCAAAACTTTGTCTTAAGAACAAACTTTTGATTTACAAACCAATTTTTAGACCTGCCATGTTGTATGCTGTGCCAATACGGTCTAGTTGCTGCAATACCAGAATGAAGGCACTTCAGAGGATTCAAAATAAAATTTTGAAAATGACTCTGAAGTTGCCTCCGTGGTATAGTACCAATGAACTTCATAGAATTTCTAATATTGAGACATTGCAACAAATGTCCAACAAAATAAATTCCAATTTTAGACAAAAATCGTTGCAATCTTCTATTGCAACGATTAGCTCCCTGTACCCTTAGTATAAATTAGGTTAAGTTTAGTTTAAGTTGAAAACATTGTAATTCCTACATGGTTCAATCCAACCAGAGGAAAAATCCTAACTGCCAGAGGCAATTGAAATGTATTAATAATAACTAAAAAGTAACATAGCAAATAAGGATGATAGTGTTAAGAAAACACGGAACACCTAGTCTAAGAGATGAATGCATGTATTAGATAATTAGCAAATAAAATTAGTTAAAAAAAAAAAAAAAAAAAAAAAGTTATGCGTTGTTTCCGTATTGAGTGGTGTGCCACCGCCAGCAGCTAGAATAGCTTTCATGACCATCCACACACTCCTAAGTTTAAAATCTAAACACGGGCGTTTTCTTATACAGGATTTTAAATCAATACATAATGCGTCGCTACATGTTTAACCAATTATCCGTTCTGGCTGATTTTCAATAGAAAACAATGAAACCGGATGTCACGTCGAATGCATCTTGTTGCGAGCAAATCGATTGAAGACGAGTACCTAAAATATGAGTGAGTTTTTCATGTTGGACAACATCTTACCCAAAGGTACTGGGTGTCAAATCATAATGTAAAAATGGGGACCGT
>NW_026942688.1:0-50010 GCF_024139115.2 Armigeres subalbatus | reverse complement strand
TTAGGATTCTTGTTGCCAAGGATTGATAGTTGTAACGTTCAGTGGAGAATAAAAATATAAAAATCAACGTGCAGACCGTAATGAAGTTTTTATCGTTAAGACTCGATTGTATCGTTGCAGTTGCAGTAAATATTGTCCGAGTTCAAACGGTATACAGTCTACCGCAAAATAAAGCATACATAATTTATGGATAAATATTGAAAAAAAGTTAGACAAATTGTTTTCAAACAATTGTCAAATTCGAACGGAAAACTTCTTGACTTGGCATTTGTAAGCAACAGTTACGAAGGTGAGTTTATTAAAGCACCATATTCAATTTTAAGCCCTGACCGCCATCACAAACCGTTCGTTCTACGTCTGGACTTTCGTAACACGGTTCATTATCTCCAGTCTGCAGTAGAAGAAATGGACTTAGATTTTGTCTTCTCTCGCTGTGACTTCGAGGCTGTGAAGAACGAGCTAAATTCACCAAATTGGTTCCAGATACTCAGTAGAGACGATATCAACATCTCGATTACATTATTCTATGATGCAGGTATGTTCCTCTTCGTAGATCTTTCCCTCGGAGGTCGTACAAGCAGCTTTGGTGGAACGCTGAGCTACAGCATCGATGTAATATACTTCGTAAAACGCTTTGCAGGTTTTTCCGTAACCGGATTGCGACAAAAAGTGAGTATGTTTACTGTGTACAAAATGAAGTTAAATTGAACCAGTCAGGGGGCCGTCCAGAAACCACGTGGTCATATATGGGGGGAGGGGGGGGTTTGGCAAATGACCACGATAAGCCACATGGGGGGAGGGGGGGGTGTTGCTCTCGAACCACGTGGTTTTTTTTTACACGAAAAACTTTTGGTGAATAACAATAGCGGTGTAAAAAATACAAATCATTAAAATTTAATGATTAAATATTAAACGCAAAGCGCATCTAAGGGCCGATGCCCACGTAGCGTCTTTTCAACTCAGCGTTAAAAAGACGTAGGTGCGCATGAAAAATCGATAACGCAGCGTCGGTCGCAACGCCGATGCATATCTGCATTATTTGATCATCTTAGCCTAAGATCCTATATCCATACATAAATAAACGAAAAAACAGGTTGCGATTCAGTCTCAATTTCCACAAAAAAAATTTGGATAGGAAAAATGGGAAAATATTTTTTTAAAAATGCCGCAGATGGTTTTTGGCATCACGCCGCCGACACTTTTTTATCAGCGGACTACAGCTACAATTTTGAAAAATGTTATGTTTTTACAATAATCCAAAAAAAAATCTTAAGAAGAAAAATTCAAAAGAATTTTTTGTGGATATTCAGGAAAAATCAAGTAAAGAAATTTCCTGTAAAAACTTTGACATTACTTCATACAATCCTGATACAGTGCTGGCATTCAGAACTTTTTTTGAACAATTCTCTCTGAAAAATTTTGCTTGGAAATTTTGCTACAAATTAGTAATGAAACAAAAAACAAAACATCTCCAGTGTTAATTCCGAAAATTTTTCCTTAAAACTCTGAAAAAAATTCCATGTGAATTCTGTCTGAAAATTAAAAACAGTCCTGTGGGAAATACATATAATTTTCGGTGGAAAAACATTCTAATGAATTTCTTCGACAAATTCTTCCGAATCTTCACCAGAAATTCTTCTTCATTTACAAAAGAAGTTTTTCGAAAATTTAACACTTCAAAATGTTCATTCTCCAGTTAGCCTTGCGAGCAAAGGCGTAGGATTGCCAATCCGGAGATGACGAGTTCGATTCTCGTTCCTGTCTAGGATGTTTTCGGGTGGGAAACATTCTCGACACCCTAGGTATAGTGTTATCCATCGTACTTGCTACACAAGATATATAATCGTGCAATGGCTGGCATATAAAAGCTTTCAATTTATAACTGAGGAAATGCTAATAGAATATACTAAGTTGAAATCAGACCAACTTCCAGTTGGAATATGGAACCAATGTCACATAAAACACTTTGATATTACCGTTGATTTTTTTTTCAATTATGGAATTTTGAAATGAAAATTTTTCGTTATACATTTTTACGCTCTTTGTGAGTTCTACCACATTTTTTTAAATTTTCCAAGTATTTTTTTATTCGAGGCATTATTTAGAATTTCCACGGAAGAGTCTATGGATTACCTTCAAAAAATTCTTTGGATTTTCAAACGATAAATCTTTAGAATTCTCCACTCTTGAACCAGAAATCATTTTAAAATTTCATTGGGAATTCATTCTTCTTCGGGATGTCATTTTGATTTCTTTATAGGTTCAGCTAAATATTGCTGAAATGCAAAGATGCACATGATTTAGAAAGTTTAAGGAATTTACACATCAGAAAATCTTTAAAATAATGATTTAATTTTTTAAGGAATTCCTACTGGAAATGCTTCAAAAGTACAACCATCACAAGTACTACAAAAGTACAATTTTTCGTTATTTCCACTTGTAAAACATCGGAATTTCCTCGGGAAATTCATTATTTGTGATTCAGATGAACTTTTTTCGATTTTCTACAGGAAAATCTTAGGAATTGCCATCGGAAATATTTTGGCATATTCCGAATAATTTCTTTTGTAAATTAAAAAAAAACTGCTGAAAATTTCTAAGAATTTCTTTTGGGAAACGAAAAAAAAATTCCATTGGAAATTTAGGAGAATTTCCTTTGAAGATTCATTAAAGTTGCCCAGGATTTTGGAAAAAAATCTTTAGAAATTTTGTAAAAAAGTAAGCTGGATTTTTTATACTTGAAATTCTTCGGAATTCGATGTTTATTGGAATTTTCATCGTAAATATGCATTTCGGATCCTTCTACGGATTCTTCTAGTTCTTAAAATTTTCTACCGACCATTTTCGGATTTTCTGAAAAATGTCGTTGAAATTCTAAAGATTTTCAGGGAGACTCCGAAAATTTCTTATCAATATTCCGAAGGGTTTCCCTTGCAACTCCAGAATAATTATTCTTGAAAATTAAGAAGATCTTGGAATTTAAAATTAATCTAAGCAATAAATGTAGACAATAATTTAGGCTTAAGAAGCCTAGTTTTTATGATATTGAATAATTATAATTGATCGAAAAAAAATTAATAATGCACCTAAATGTTCTAAATGCACAAAAATCAAGTAGTGCGCATGAAAAAGGTTATGGCATAGAGAAGCTTGCATTTAAAAAATTAACATGAAATTCTAAATAAGAACTAAGGAGATTCCTGCGATATGAAAAAAAGTGGCAGTGTTCCAGAAAAAAACTCTCCAATTCCTAAAATAATCTAGGCTAAAAAATAGTGTTATAATAACGATTGAAATTGAATTCTAAAACAAATCTCAACCCTTTCAGGAATGAAGGGTCATATATGCCCAGCGTTTTAGATTGTCTATAAAATCACAAAAGAAAGCTAGGCCATCATTTTCTGCAGTAAAATTGTTCATCTAGATATTGGCTTTACAGAAAAAATATGGGAGCTCAAATTTGACTGATCATGAAAACTCAGATATCCAAAACCTTGGGAAGATTTCGAGCGTGTAAATAAAGTTTAAATGTTTGAATCATTCTAAACAGATGGGTGGTCAAATGAGATGGGTCATCCTGAAGGTTAAGCCAATGATTAATATTCAGGAACACGAGATGCTCAAGGTACTTCAAAATGCTCTCAAGTTCAACCCACGAATCTACCAGATCAATCAAGACATTTGCAATGTTCTCATCATCGGTATATACCCAATCCGATGAAATAAGCATATGACCCTAATTTCCATTAACATGAGATCCAAGAGACAAGGTACCCAAAATTATCTTGAGTCAACAGCAAGTTGCGCAATGACTATGAGGTATGTTCGCAAACTGTTTTTGTAGGGCCTTAGAAGCACTGGGTTCACGGACTTGAATGATCAAGTAGTTCAAACATTACGACTTTTTGGACGTTTTGTATAACCAAAAAAAGTCTGTAGTAGATTGTATAAATAATAATTGAAGTCATATCAACCCAATGGACCTACTGGGATATTATATCATACATCATTCATAAGTTGGTTAATTGGATAAATCGAATGATCCGAACTCCAAAATAATAATTGGTCTATAATACATCCATTTCTCTATGAGTCGCTTATGAAAGGACCATTGACTGAAGCATATTCGAGATGTGGAATAGAAGTTCCTTGGAAAATTATTCCAAAGAACCATCAGAGTGACCGAGAAAATATTTTTAGTATGGCATCATTTGCTTCCACGAGTCGATATCAAAATAAAGTTTCAATGAAGAATTAGAAATTTTGAGAGATGAGCCAGCTCTGGATTTAAAATCTCTTTAGTAGAGAAAAAATATAAATTTTCCATAATAAAATAGGAAATTGCCGATAAAGAACAATAATACACACAACAATAATAAATTAGCACTTGTAAAAGCAAAAATTGCAATTATGAAACAAGAATTTTCCATAAAGAAATCAAAATGTTCAACGGAAAAATACAAAATTTTCATGAATAAATCAATATTAGCAATGAACAATTAAAAAAAAATTATTTTATAATTATTTATTTCTAATATTGATGATTCTGAAAACAATACTGAAATTTCTACAGGAATGCTACTCAAAAGAAACAACAGTAGGAGGTTTCATTTGCATCTCTAATATTACATATTAACTTTGTGATTCTATGATAAACCTTTCATTGTATAAGTTCAGTTCAGATGCTTCGCTGAGGTTAATATGTTAAGAATTTCCAGTAGCTCCAGAGCTATGGAAGGTCCCAAATACTCTAAGGAATCTATAGGGATATTCAGTGATGAACTTTATAGTTATTAAAAAAAAACACTAATAAAAAAATTAAAAAAAAAAATTAAAAGTGTAGGGATATTTTGGAAAATTTCTAAACCACTATAAATTTTTCTCGAAATTTTTATGAGATATTCGCGAGCCCACATTTTTTTGTATCCTCCTGAAGCATTGGAGGTGTGCGAGTTCTAGATATCCTAATACCTGATACACATTACAACATGATAACATAATCAAAATTTTCGACTTCATGAAAATTTGTAATTTCCATGCTGGGTTTAGTTTAATTTTGAATCAATTGAAATTGTTCATCTTAAAAATTGATCGAATTAACCATATGTTTTAGTTACATAAGGTATTTTTTTTTAATTTTTGTACTTGAAAAAACCACGTGGTCATAGGGGGGGGGGGAGGGGGGGTCTGCCAAATGACCACGATAAGCCACATGGGGGGAGGGGGGGGTTGAAAATCTTCAAAAATATGACCACGTGGTTTCTGGATGGCCCCCAGCTTTCTGACGCTTCGTCAGAACCAGGAAATAATCGCATGAACAACCTACAAGAACAAGGAATACTACCCCAGAAGTGGTGGAGATACGTCGACGATATTTTCAGCATCATCAACCGAAAGGATCTACCCAGGATTTTGGAAGCGATAAACAACGTGCATAAGGACATCAAATTTACCTTCGAAGAGGAAAAAGAAGGTAAACTACCTTTCTTGGATCTACTAGTCATCAGGGAAGCAAATACAACATTGAGCCTCGAAATCTACAGGAAGCCCACGAACACCATGAGAGTCATCCCATATACATCGAACCATTCGTACCAACATAAAATGGCAGCATTTCATCACATGATCCACAGGATGCAGACGATACCCCTGAGCGAAGAAGGAAAAACGAAGGAACTACAATACATCTTGGAAACAGCGAAGATCAACGGATACCAGGAGAGGACTATACGAGCGATCATCAACAAGAAGGAAAGGACCCTACGACGAAATGGACATACAACGCTGACACCGATAGAGGAGCCGCTGGAGTTTCGGTCCCATATGATAAACACATCACCAACCAGCTACGCCCTCGACTAAGGAAATTCGGCATCGATCTAGTATTCTCCAGTAGAAGCAACCAACTCAAGTCTCTATTGGGTTCAACGAAGGATAAAGTAGAAATGTTGAATAAGGCAGGCGTTTATAAGATAAGTTGTTCCCAATGTGAAAAAAATCTATGTAGGCCAAACAAAAAGATCATTAGATATAAGGTTCAAGGAACATATGGCGGAAGTGAGTAAGGCGAAAAGAGAAAACGATAAGGGATTACATTACGAATTTAGATCTAAGGTAGCAGAGCATGTGTATAAGGAAAATCACCCAATTACGGCATCAAATATTAAAATCTTAAGAAATGTCTCTAAATGTTTGGAAATCCACCGACAGGTACAAACAGCGCTGTTGAATAAGGATCAGGGAAATGGCAGCTCTTGGCTCTTCAAGTTTCTACCTAAACAATAAAGTAATTTACAGTATAGGTAAATAAAGTAGGCAAATAAGATTAGATTAGGTACCTAGCGTAGTATAAATAGTGTAAGTTGCGATTGTTTTCTTCAAGTCGAGTCGAGTACAAGACACTGAAGACGACCACACAGTTGTGGTCGAAATCGCATGTGATGTTATTCACTGTGAGTTTTGCTGATGTTACATCAAACGATATCCCCGAATCTGCTGAACTATTCGCAATTTTTTTAAGTCGGTGTTCAATACGAATCAACATGAACCTTCCGCGACCCACAGTCCCCGTAGCTGGAATTTCAATAAATTCTAGGATTCATCGAAGGGTCCAGGTCCAGATGGACTACCTCCTGTTTTCATTCAACGATGTGCTGACGTATTAGAATTGCCAGTTTGCATTTTGTTCAACATGTCGCTTGCGCTTGGAGGCTGGGAAGAGTGGAAAATGAGTGGAAAATATCAACAGTTACTCCAATTCAATCCCACAATGTTGTGAACTATCGTCCAATCTCGATTCTTAGTTGTCTGGCCAAAACACTCGAACTGCTGATTCATGGACGTATTGTGGAGTTTATTCTAGCTATCGGCAAGCGGGGAGCCTCTGAAACACCTTATGCAACTGATGATTCACTTCGTGTGACTCATGATACATTTCCCGATTGCTTTGATTGCTAATGATGTGGCTGCCAGCTCTGGTTCGTATCAAGCCTACTTAGATGGTTTAGGAGTTTTTGAATATTTGCTTCATATAGTAAACAGCAATTGCTATGTCGCTGCCACACACGTATGTATGTGGCTGCTAAACCTGTTATCTCTGAGTAATAACACGGCTTTGTACGAAATCGCTCCTGATGACGTACACCAGCATGCTGAATTCTAACCTGGAGAAGAGAAGTCAAGTTGACAGCATTTACATCGACTTTTCGAAGGCTTCCGATTCCGATTCCTCACCGATTAACTTTAAAGAAATTAGAACGTTTAAGATTTCCTAACTGGATTGTCACTTGGCTGCGTTCTTAACTGATTGGTAGGTCATCGTTCGTTAAATTAGGCACTGTCCCATAAAATACATATCCTACGCCATCCGGAGTGCCACAAGGCAGTCACCTAGGGCCGCTGATTTTCATCATCGTCGTGAACCATTTATGCTATAAACTCCAATCTCATCGCCTTATGTACACCGACGATTTGAAAATATTTCGAATTATTCGATCATTGACGGATTGTCTTGCGCTGCAATTCAACAAGATCTAGATGTCATAGCCAACTGGTGTTGTTTAAATGGTATGGAGATAAATACGCCGAAATGCAACTCAATATTGCCAATTCCAGCGCTCGATGGATTTTTGGGAAAATCATAGATCGCAAATGTTTTAGATTATTTATTATTATTTTCAAGTTCATCTAAATGTATGAAACTTGTAGAAAAGTTGTGTGATGAACCACTATTGCAATCATCCTAATATTTTTCCACAAAGAGTTCAAATTATTTTTTTTTCCAAGTTCTTTTATTTGGTAGGCTCAGGCGTGTATAACACTTTACGGAGCCATGGTTCTTTGTGATATATACAATCAATATCATTTTATTGTACAGTTAGTAAGAGAGGGATAGAAGCCAGCGTACTCGTGGTGACTCGAGGTTAGTTTACAATGTTTAAGGATGGACGGGGCTTAGGATTTGGGATCAGGAGATTTCAGCTTCTCATCCGGGCATTTGGCGTCAGGGACGATGTGGCGTGTCGTCGTGCTCGAGGAATGGTTCGACTGAGAGCATCTTCCGGATGGCCAGAGCTACGGAGCTCTACTGAACAGAAAGGCAGAGACTTAAAAAAAAACTTTGAAGAAAGAGAAAAAAATAACAAAATATT
The DNA here is from genome assembly GCF_024139115.2 of Armigeres subalbatus. Classification (NCBI taxonomy): domain Eukaryota; kingdom Metazoa; phylum Arthropoda; class Insecta; order Diptera; family Culicidae; genus Armigeres; species Armigeres subalbatus. The sequence goes on along the minus strand of NW_026942688.1, from coordinate 41,860 downwards.
AGATTTTGATGTCAGAAGAACAAAGAAAACCATAAATGGCCTGCATATAGACAACATCACGATCTCCCAAAACTCCTCGAACTTCTCTGAAGGGTTGTTTACCTCGGGCCACAAGGGTATCCAATAATTGCTCTCTGGAGGCATCATTTTCCGAGCAGAACCAAACTACGTGATCGATGTCATCATAACCGGCACCGCACCTACAAAAGTTGCTATCGACAAGGTATATTCTGTACAAATGTGCGTTTAGTGAATAGTGATTGGACATAAGTCTCGACATCACGCGAATGAAGCCTCGACTTAAGTCCTCACCTTTGAACCACGCTCGCCCAGAAACTTTTGGAACTATGGAAAATAGCCACCGTCCAAGTTCGTTGTGTGTCCAATTTCTTTGCCAACTTTGAAGAGTACTCTGACGGACTAATGGGAAAAACTCGTTGCTCGAGAATTGTCTATCATAAACCTCACCCTCCTGTGCGCCCACCTTTGCCAGCGAGTCTGCCTTCTCATTGCCGTAGATTGAGCAGTGAGAAGGGACCCAAACAAAGGTAATCTTGAATGATCTTCTGACCAAAACACGCATCTGCTCTCTTATGTTTGTAAAAAAGTAAGATGCGAGCTTAATAGGTTTCATCGACCGGAGTGCCTCGATAGAACTAAGACTATCCGAGAAGATGAAATAATGGTCTACGGGCTGATTTGAAATTGTCCCCAAAGCGAAGTTAATTGCTGCCAGCTCAGCAACATAAACCGAACACGGTTCCTGAAGTTTTCGGAAGGTGGTTGAAGTTACATTGAAAACGCCGAAGCCAGTGGATCCGTTAATGCGAAAGCCATCAGTGAAATATCTGTTGTTGCAATCGACATGTTCATATTTGGAGGGAATAGAAAGATTTCGAAGATGATCTGGTATTCCTTGATGCTATTCATGGACATTTCATTTTCAGACATTTCTTGGCCGTTCGTATTCAATTGAGAAACTGTCATTGGTGAAGTCAACTCGAGGGGGAGTATAACATGGAAGGCAAAGATCTGACGATATGTAATTGAGATAAACTCTTAGGAATCTTGACCGATAAACCAGTTCAAGCATATTATCGAAGTTATCTAAGACAAGTATGTTACTTGTTCCACATTTGATCAGTATTCTAAGTGAGAGCTCCCAGTAACGGTGCTTTAAAGGAGTGACTCCAGCAAGCAGCTCCAGGCCCATGTTATGCGTTGAATGCATGCAGCCAAGGGCAATACGCAAACAACGATATTGAATTCGTTCCAATTTGATCAGATGGTAATCAGCTGCTGAGAGGAAGCAGAAAGAGCCGTACTCTAAAACAGAGAGAATAGTCGTTCTATAGAGTTTGATGAGGTCTTCCGGGTGAGCACCCCACCATGTTCTGGAGATAGAACGTAGAAAATGGACCCTTTTCCGGCATTTCTCTATCAAATACTCAAAATGGAGTTTCCAGGTACATTTGGAATCAAACACGACCCCAAGGTATTTAGAAGATAAAGATTGGTTGATGTTATCATTCAACAGCTTTAGTTTCAGTTGAGCAGGGTACCGCTTCCTAGTAAACACAACCAACTGAGTTTTTTGCGGTGAAAACTCGATCCCCAAATGTCTGGCCCAAACAGTCAGATTATCTAGGGTACTTTGCAATGGTCCTTGCAAGACATCTGCACATGGACCTCTTAGAGAGACCACGGCATCATCTGCAAGTTGTCTGAGCGTGCATTGTCCTTCCAAACAATTGTCAATATCTTTAACATAGAAATTATAAAGCAAGGGACTTAAACATGAACCTTGGGGAAGGCCATGTAACTAGTTCTGGAAGTTGTCAGAGTGCCGAGTTTGAAGTTCATTTGTTTTTCTGACAACAAATTTTACAAGAAATTATTTAAAATAACGGGTAATCCATTACTGTGCAGATTGTCTGACAGTACTTCTATGGAAACTGAATCAAAAGCGCCCTTAATATCCAAGAAAACTGAAGCCAATTGCTCCTTGTGCGCAAAGGCCAGCTGTATATCTGAAGAGAGCAACGCTAGACAATCGTTTGTTCCTTTACCTTTTCGAAATCCAAACTGAGTATTTGAGAGTAATGCATTTTGTTCGACCCAATGGTCGACTCTTGAAAGGATCATTTCCTCCAATAATTTTCTCATGCATGATAGCCTGGCAATCGGTCAGTATGAATTATGATTAGACGCTGGTTTCCCAAGCTTTTGAATAGCTTTTACTTTAACCTGTCGCCATTCAGGTGGCACAATGTTGTACTCCATGAAACAGTTGTACAGGTCAAGTAATCGTCTTTACGATATCTGGGAGGTTTTAAGAAGATTGAATTTGATGTTATCGCATCCCGGAGCAGAGTTATTCGATGAAAGAAGAGACATAGAAAGTTCCAGCATTGAGAATGGTCCACCCAAAGAACCGGGATCATTGACTGATTCTCGAAATAGCGGTTCTGCTGGTACGGAATCTGGACAGACCTTTTTTGCGAAGTTGAATATCCATCGGTTGGAGTATTCTTCACTCTCATTGGTGGAAATGCGGTTCCGCATGTTGCGGGCCGTTTTCCAAAGTGTTGTCATTGAGGTTTCTCGTGATAGTCCCTCAACAAAACGTCGCCAGTAGCTACGGTTTTTGCCTTGAGAAAGATTTTTGAGTTTTCTTTCGAGCCTCAAATACTCTTCAAAAGCTCGGACCTTCCGTGTTTACGGAAGGCCTTGAAAGCATCAGATTTCTCAGAATACAACATAGTACATTCATCATCCCATCCAGGAGTGGCTGGTCTTCTGATGACAGATGTACTTGGAACGCGTCGTTTCTGAGCTTCTAGTGCGCTTTTTTGAATCAACTCAATAAGGAATCGATATTCATCCAAAGGTGGAAGAGTATCAGTTGAGTCAATACCAATTTTTACCGCCGATGCAAATTTTTGCCCGTCAATGTTCTTCGTGAGATCGAAAGGAACATTTACTGGCTCAGATTGTTGATAGCCACTCTTAATTGTGGTGACTATCGGCATATGGTCACTACCATGGGGATCTTGAATTACCTTCCACGTGCAATCTAATGATAGTGAATTTGAACATAAAGACAGATCGATACGGCTTTGTTGACCATTTGGTCCTATTCGAGTTACTTCACCAGTGTTCAAAATATTCAAATTGAAATCGTCACACAAATCATAGAAAATAGGCGCTCTATAATCGTCATACGTTTCGCCCCATCCAATACCATGTGCGTTCATATCACCCAATATCAATACTGGAGATGATAGAAGGGAGACTGCGCTCCAAAAATGTCGACGATTAATAGAGGCATTTGGAGGAATGTACACTGAAGCTATGCAAAGATCTTTATTCTTCACATTTATTTGGCATGCGACGATTTCTAAGCCGGGAACAGTCGGAATGGGAATTCTGTAGAAGGAGTAGCATTTTTTGATCCCCAAAAGAACGCCACCATAGTGATCATCCCGATCTTGGCGAATAATGTTAAAATCGTGGAAGTTGATTTCATCTTCAGAAGAAAGCCATGTTTCACAGAGTGCAAATATATCGCAATCGGAATTGCGAATCAAAAACTTGAACACGTCTAATTTATTTTTCAGACTGTGATAGTTCCACTGCAGCACAGTGATTGTATCTTGGGTATTGGCCGTATTATCCATCGAAAGATACAATTCCTGCAATAAGGGGCCATGAAACAGTCAATTGCTTCAGATAACTTTCTACTGTTGGTATAAAGAGGTCAATGATTGGCCTCAATGAATTCGGAATATTGAACAAATTCAAAAAACGGTCCACAAGGTCCTTAAAGGAGATCAATCCTCGCGTGGACGGAATACTTTTTCTAGAAGTGCGAATTTGTTTTTCTTTCGTTGATTCTCTAGCCGGATGTTTCTTCGAAACATCGGATTTAAACAATGGCGGGAATGCCTTACTGCAACTAGGATCAAAAGAAGCAGTAGGGACAGATTGCTTCGGGATTTTAAATAAACCCCCATTACCTTCAGATTTTGGTAAGCTTTTATGGATGACTTTTGTTTTCTTACGGCGTGATCCCGGAGAAAACAATTGCTTCCTCTTTTCGTGCACATGTACCTCCATCCATATAGGCTACGTCAGAGTACGATTCATCAATGGAGATGGAATCATAATAATCACTTACACGAACGGTGGCTGAAATAGCAGTCGATGCAGTGGCTGTGGCGGATGTGTCTTGCGACTTAACCATTTCCGCATACGACTGCTTGGAGCGCTGTACCAACGAGCGCTTCACTTTTTGGGTGCGCTTTTTGTACATCGGGCATTCTTGCAAACCATGGGGAGGATTCAAACCACAATAAGCACATTTTGTTGCTTGTTGTTGGCAGGACTCCTCCCGATGCCTTTCTGAACATTTGCCACAACGTGGTTTGTTGTCACAAAACTTGGCAGTGTGACCAAGTTGTTTGCAGTTGGTACAGTTAAATACCCTTGGCACAAAAAGACGCACCGGAAACAACATATTTTCTATATCGACATATTTTGGAAGCATCGAACCGGCGAACGTCACCCGAAGCGAGCCTGATTTGGAATAAACCTTTTTACCATCTACCGTGGCTGCTGAACGCAATTCCTTGCAGTCCAGAATATCCACGGTAGATTGCAGGGCATTCTTTAGGCGACCTTTCCCTGCAAGCACATCCTTGCAAGTCAAGCTCGCTGCGTTGATTACGCCTTCTATCTCGACCTCCCGCGAGGGCACATAAACTAAATATTCAACATTGTACGCCCTGTCTTTCGCAATTTTATTCACCACCTGGTATGTAGATGCGGTGATGCGTAGTTTGTTTCTGTTGATTTGGTTGAATTCAAGCTTCGTAAAACGATGCGTCAAATCTCGTTTTATGCCCAGGAAATCTAGGCTCTTCACTTTCTGCCGAAAGTAAACAGCCCAAGGCCCAGGCGAAGCCGCATGGTACAATCGTGTGCGCCCTGCATCTTTTGAAGGCACATTGCCTTCCATAGTATCTGCCTCCATTCTCACCCCGCAAGGTGGAAGAATGATTTTGCTTATGCTAACTTAAGACTACTAGCCAATCAGAAAAAAAAAAACCCAGATGAATCCACCTAGCGGTGATGGTGCCTTTCTCGACCTTCGTAAAATGTGTGTGCTTGAAAATAGATGAGCTAGTAGCTAGGAGTAAAAAAGACAAATTTCTTTGTCCGTTCTATGAAAATCAGATTATTTATGGCAAAGATATTGTAGATCCAGTTGAAAACCGAAAATCATATTTTGTCCCATTCCCGGATGTCGCGACTGCATCGCGAGTGGTGCCCGACTATGGCACAGTTGCGCACTACTCGCGATGCAGTTGCAACATCCGGAAATGCGAGAAAATGCGATTGTCGCGAAACCTCGGTTCGGTTTTCAGCTTGATCTACAATATGCTAATAAGAATTTCGACATTTTTGTTTCCTTTTCCAATTTTTTTGACGTACATACCCCTGTTTTATTTTACCCAGTCATATATTTTAAGGATATCACTTTTGGATGTAAATTTGGATGTATCAGTGTGGAAGCATCCGATAGTTCGTTTTCGGAAAGAAATTATAGCCTTTCGGTACAACTTTGTTGCACAAGAAAGGCAAAAAGTATTTTGGCCATAATTTCAAAGGTTATAGTCCAATCTGGCCAACTTTCTAAATAGAACAGGATTCCGCATCTAATGCAATTTGTTGTGAGTAAATCGGTTGAGGGTAAGTCCATTAAAAGTCAGCTAGACTTTTTTACTCGCTTTTAATAACACATAGTATATTTTGGCCATAATTTCTGTGCCCATGGTCCAAATTTTCAATAGAAAACAATACGACAGGATTCCGCGTCGAATGAAACTTGTTGGAATTATAGATAGTGGAATATATAAATGAGTGAAGATAAATCCTCTGTCTCCAAACGAACTGTCAAACGTGTCTCCAAATGAGCATGACGTCACGATTTCAATGGAAACGTTAAGGGCTGTGACGTCATATGTGCGTGTGCACGGGCAGAAAAATCGACTCAGCCATGCTTTCGCTCATCTATATATTCTACTATCTATAGTTGGAATTAAATCGGTTGAGGATAAGTTCCAAAAAAGTGAGCTAAACTTTTCGCACTTTTGGTGCGCGCACACACACACACAGAGACATCATCGCAGTTCATCGCGCTTATACGTATATAACACTATGAGTCTCCAGGCCTTCTGTAAAAGTTTGGTTTTGGAGCGAACATACAGCCTTTTCGTAGAAAAAGGCAAAAATGGTGTTTCAGCCATAATTTCCGATCCCATAGTCCGATCTAGTCAATTTTCAATAGAAAACAATGGGACAAGATTCTGCGTCGAATGCAATCTGTTGCGAGCGTCAATAGATGAAGTCTAAGTGCTAAAAAAGTGAGCTAGACTTTTTCGAACTCTTTTTCACAATAAATAGTAATTTGACCATAACATCTAAGCCCATAGTCCGATCTGGCCAATTTTCAATAAGAAAATATGAGACATTCTGCGTCGAATGCAACTTGTTGTGAGCAAATCGGTTAAGGATATGTGCCCGAAAAATGAGTGACATTTTTACGCGATTTTTTCGTATGAATTTGTATTTTGGCCATAACTTTCGATCCCATAGTCCGATCTGGCCAAATTCAAATAGAAACAATGGGACAGGATTCTGCGTCGAATGCAACTTGTTGCGAGCAAATCGGTTGTGGATAAGTGCCCGAAAATGAGTGACATTTTTACGCGATTTTCGTATGAATTTGTATTTTGGTCATAACTTTCGAGCCCATAGTTCGATCTGGCCAATTTCAAATAGGAAACAATGGGACAGCATTCTGCGTCGAATGCAACTTGTTGCGAGCAAATCGGTTGAGGATAAGTGCCCGAAAAATGTGTGACATTTTTTACGCGATTTTTCCATATGAATTTGTATTTTGGCCATAACTTCTGATCCCATAGTCCGATCAGGCCAAATTCAAATAGGAAACAATGAGACAGGATTCTGCGTCGAATGCAACTTGTTGCAAGCAAATCGGTTGAGGATAAGTGCCCGAAAAATGAGTGACATTTTTTACGCGATTTTTTGTATGAATTTGTATTTTGGCCATAACTTCTGATCCCATAGTCCGATTTAGCCAATTTCAAATAGGAAACAATGGGACAGGATTCTGCGTCGAATGCAACTTGTTGCGAGCAAATCGGTTGAGGATATGTGCCTGAAAAATGAGTGACATTTTTTGAGTAGTTTTGCGCACACACACACACACATACACACACACATACACACACACACACACACACACACAGACATCACCTCAATTCGTCGAACTGAGTCGATTGGTATATAACACTATGGGTCTCCGGGCCTTCTATAAAAAGTTTGTTTTTGGAGCGATCATATAGCCTTTACCGTATACTTAGTATACGAGAAAGGCAAAAATGGTATAATTTTCGATCCCATAGTCCGATATGGCCAAATTGCAATAGAAAACAACGGGACATGATTCTACGTCAAATGCAACTTGCTCTGAGCAAATCGGTTGAGGATAAGTGCCCGAAAAATGAGTGACATTTTTTACGCGATTTTTTCGTATGAATTTGTATTTTGACCATAACTCTCGATCCCATAGTTCGATCTGGCCAATTTCAAATAGGAAACAATGGGACAGGATTCTGCGTCGAATGCAACTTGTTGCGAGCAAATCGGTTGAGGATAAGTGCCCGAAAAATGAGTGACATTTTTTACGCGATTTTTTCGTATGAATTTGTATTTTGACCATAACTCTCGATCCCATAGTTCGATCTGGCCAATTTCAAATAGGAAACAATGGGACAGGATTCTGCGTCGAATGCAACTTGTTGCGAGCAAATCGGTTGAGGATAAGTGCCCGAAAAATGAGTGACATTTTTTACGCGATTTTTTCGTATGAATTTGTATTTTGACCATAACTCTCGATCCCATAGTTCGATCTGGCCAATTTCAAATAGGAAACAATGGGACAGGATTCTGCGTCGAATACAACTTGTTGCGAGCAAATCGGTTGAGTGACATTTTTTACGCGATTTTTCGTATGAATTTGTATTTTGGCCATAACTCTCGATCCCATAGTTCGATCTGGCCAATTTCAAATAGGGAACAATGGGACAGGATTCTGCGTCGAATGCAACTTGTTGCGAGCAAATCGGTTGAGGATAAGTGCCCGAAAAATGAGTGACATTTTTTACGCGATTTTTTCGTATGAATTTGTATTTTGACCATAACTCTCGATCCCAAAGTTCGATCTGGTCAATTTCAAATAGGAAACAATGGGACCGGATTCTGCGTCGAATGCAACTTGTTGCGAGCAAATCGGTTGAGGATAAGTGCCGAAAATGAGTGACATTTTTTACGCGATTTTTTCGTATGAATTTGTATTTTGGCCATAACTTCCGATCCCATAGTCCGATCTGGCCAATTCCAAATAGGAAACAATTGGACAGGATTCTGCGTCGAATGCAACTTGTTGCGAGCAAATCGGTTGAGGATAAGTGCCCGAAAAATGAGTGACATTTTTTACGCGATTTTTTCGTATGAATTTGTATTTTGGCCATAACTCTCGATCCCATAGTTCGATCTGGCCAATTTCAAATAGGAAACAATGGAACAGGATTCTGCGTCGAATGCAACTTGTTGCGAGCAAATCGGTTGAGGATAAGTGCCCGAAAAATGAGTGACATTTTTTGAGTAGTTTTGCGCACACACACACACACACACACATACACACACACACACACACAGACATCACCTCAATTCGTCGAACTGAGTCGATTGGTATATAACACTATGAGTCTCCGGGCCTTCTATAAAAAGTTTGTTTTTGGAGCGATCATATAGCCTTTACCGTATACTTAGTATACGAGAAAGGCAAAACTTAAAAAGAAAACTAATTTGATTTATTTTATCAGTCCCACTCCGAGCCAAGCAGATGGGAGAACAATAAAAACGTTTCTACTTATCTGCCTCTGCTGCTGTGTAGCAGCAGTAACAATAGCCTGCTTCACTGGCCTCGCCAGAAGCAGCTACTTCACTCGCCGACAGCGATCGCCTTGGATCCGTAGGTAGGAGCACACCACACAATAGCCTTTTCACTACCGAACACAATCCGCGATGAGACACAGCACACACGTCTGGCTCGTTCGAACTATCGGCACGGAATGAGTTCAAATTATAACTGACTCGAAAGTAGCGGAAAGATTAACTTTTACTACAAATCATTATTACTTTACTAGAGTCTGATCAAACTAAATATTCTGGCAACCGTGCTGAGCCCACGTGTTCATTCGAAAACATAAACAACTTTCGTTGGCGCCAACCCGATTCACCCGATTTATCAGCCCGCCAACCGGGAGAACAAAGGATTTTGACATCTCGCACTTATGATTATGTCGCACTTCTAAAGTGCGGAGTCCAACGAGGTGGGAAGTGCGCAATAAGTTTTACCAGATGCAGAACTAAAGTTTCCATTTCCCGGCCATTTTTACTGTCCCGGGATTCGGGATGAAAATTCTTGTATATCCCGGGAAATCCCGGGATCCCGGGAATTTTCGATGTTTTTAAAAACATTTTTTTTGTTTTGAAAAAGTTTTTTTCGAAGTTTAGGGATAAAGTTCATATTTTAGAAAGCCCAGATGATACAGAATTCCAATTAAAACTAAATTCAATTTCAATTTAAATCGAGCCTTGGTTTGACTTCAAAAAGCAAATAGTATTTGCGTTTGTATCGGAAAGTAGAGTTTCTGGAACAAATGTTCTCCGAGTTCGAAAAGACGCGTTCGCTGTCCATCAAAGTAGGCTTGATTGTTTGTATTATACATTGGATTTAGACCATTTCTAAGTTTTCATTCAAGCAGCGTATGTTCTGTGGAAATACTAGGAAGTGTCAGACACCTCACTGTAGACCAAAATTGCGCAGTACTCGGACCATAAGCCCACGAGTCACAACGCCAACAGAATTGTAGAGTTCCCTATAATCCATTGCAGATTACGCTGGTTAAGTAATGTGAATTTATAAAGAAGCCACAATCGAGTTAATCAAGTGCACAATATTCAAGTGAACCAATCAAATGGACCATCCTGAATAGTAATTTGAGTGTTCACCAGTAGGAGATAATCAATCTAATAAATTTTCAGCGTAGTGCGTTCTCTAGAATTTGGTTTCTGAAAATACGCTTGTGACTTTGATGAATACTGCCCTTTTTTGCATAAGAGTCCCATGTCATTTTCTCCGACTTAACTAGTTTGTCGATGAATTTTTTAAACTTGTTTCACATAGAGAAATAAAAAAAATAAAAAAATCTAATAATTGAAAAAAGGCTATCTTAAAAAAAAATTGCATAACGTTCTTTATCTGTGTATATTGCTGTGGGACAATTAAATGGACCATATTTTAGTTTTTTTTTGTGTAAAAGATTATCAAAATCTGGAATGTGCCTTTCATGCGAGTAAATATCAAAATGAGACATCAAAAGTGGCATTTGATTTTCAAATTTCTAGAACAAAGCCTACTATTTTATCAGTCTTTCTTAAACAGGAGACAATTTTAAGCTAACTTTTGATAGAAAAACAAAATCGTCAAAAACTTACATGGGACTCTTATGCGAATCCTGACAGTATTATAGTCACCTTTACAACCTCGTGCTTCTTGAGTCTCACTGAGTACATACATTTTGCTTTTAATACGGCAAAATTTGTTTATGTCTGTATAAAGCGCAGTGTGTCAACTTGCCCGGATATGGAGGGCAAGTTAAAATGGTGCATATATAAAAATAATTTCAGTATACAGAACATTTATAAAAAAGTTTGGTAAGGTTACTAATTTTTTATGTGTAATCTTTGGCCCGAACTAGCAAACACCGCAAACGGATTCAAAATTTATCAAAGGTTGATTGTTTTACAGCACTTCAAATTTCAACTTTGAAAAAACCGTTTCAACTTGCCCCGGTGTACCTTATTCCATACAGGTAAAGGACTTTTTAATAGCTTTCCTTTGTACTACATAAGACGATGGAGGGGCCCTCCTTGGTCATGCGGTAAGACGCGCGGCTACTAAGCAAGACCATGCTGAGGGCGGCTGGGTTCGATTCCCAGTGCCGGTCTAGGCAATTTTTGGATTGGAAATTGTCTCAACTTCCCATGGCATAAAAGTATCATCGTGTTAGCCTCATGATATATGAATGCAAAAATGATATCTTGGCTTAGAAACATCGTAGTTAATAACTGTGGAAGTGCTCAATGAACACTAAGCTGCGAGGCGGCTCTATCCCAGTGTGGGGATGTAATGCCAATAAGAAGAAGAAGAAGACGATGGAGGGATCTCTGCAAGTGTTGTTTTTAGCAGGGATGCCAGATATACAGACATGTCTGTATTTATACACACTTTTGGTCTTGCATACAGACATCATGCAGATTACAGACATTATAAAGACTTTTGATTGATGTTACAGACTTTTACAGACATTTGTTACCTTTGGAGCAAAACCGAAGCAGAAAAAAACATGAAAACCTAAGAATCTCCGATGATGATTCCAGTATAAATAAAAAACCTTATGTTGCTTCTGAAAACATTACGTAGGGAATCTTGAGAGAACAACACCAAAGAAAATCGAATCTATTTTTCTAAAGACCCCGGAATTTTTCGTTCGGAATGCTTGAAGTAAGCCTGGAATATGCTGAAATGTATATCCTTTGGAATAATTGTACAAATTTCATAAAGATTTTATAAGTAATTCGAAGGTGACCTTGGACTCTTGAATCGAAGAACTTGATTTTACAAGCATCCACTGACAAAATGCTCCACAGAGTTGTTAACGTCACAGACATTGCAGACAAGTGCAGAAAGGGCTCCTGCCGAAATTATTCACGGGCCGCCTGTGCCCGATTCGGAGCCGGGAGATGATCTGCTGTTCTTTAAAATAGGGAATCTATGTCCACGCCGATGTGGTCCCTTAAATTTTCCGGAGGTAAACGGATGTAGTTGTCCAGTTTTTTTGCAGTTTTCTCAAATGATTTTCTTCATGCTTCATTTTGACATCACCAAACGGGACGGATGTCGTGGAATGTTGGCCCTGATGTCCGACTTCGGCAAGGAGATCCGCTTTGTTGTTGCCAGGCACTCCGCATTGCCCCAGGATCCAAGGGAAGGTCATGTTCGAGAGCATGTTCGCTAAGATGCTTTGGATCCTGTTGTGCTTAGGCTTGTCACTCTGGAATACGGAGATGGCGCTGGCAGAGTCTAAAAGTACGGCTGGCTGGTGATGCGAGTAACAAATCTGATGCGGCTCGAACGTAGGAATTGTTGTTGGTTCGATAAGGATGAGACAAGATCTGAACCACGTTGTCTCTGGTCCAACAATTTACCTTGAGTTCGCGGAAGTACGAAAGGAACGAGAGTCTCCGATCAATGGAGACTCCGAGAACTTCCACAATCTTTTTGTTGGAGATGGATTAGTCACCCAACCAGCGGAATGAGGACGTGTCCTCGCACGCATTTGCTGGTTGTCAGAGTCTACCAAGTTCCGGAAAAAGAAAGGAGGTTGTCGGAAAATCCCCATTCTTGCCACTGTTAGAAGTCCTGATGAAGGCCTTGGAAATGTTCTAGATCCGCGTGCTTGCCGTCGTTGTAGGCGTTGTGCAGTACATCTTCCAGATATAGCGAAAGCCGAACCTATTATCCACTTCTAATTTACAGCCGCTGATTTACAAACCTTTCCACGGCTTTGCAGACACCTTTTGTAAGATAAATAGGCCGGTACATTGTGACATCTCGAGAGGAAATGTTGTTTTTGTGGATGGGTACAACGTGGGTTTTCCGCCATTCATCCCTAAAGATTCTATCAGACTTGGACTATCAGAGCTTGGTTGATCAACCCCCGAACCAGATTTTGGCGGAGTTGGGAAAGTTTTTGATGATGAAATAACCAACCATATCGAGACCTGATGATTTGTCATTACTCATTGAGAGAGCGGAGCCAGCTCAGTGGCTAAAAACGCAGAATTGAAATTGGCGTCTTGTGAATCCGGGGGGACTCAAAAGATAAAGAGTGGCCGCTGAATATCAGCTGAATAATCGCTAACGGAAACTAAATGAATTACAATTATTTTTGCCTTTCTCGTATACTAAGTATACGGTAAAGGCTATATGATCGCTCCAAAAACAAACTTTTTATAGAAGGCCCGGAGACCCATAGTGTTATATACCAATCGACTCAGTTCGACGAATTGAGGTGATGTCTGTGTGTGTGTGTGTGTGTGTGTGTGTATGTGTGTGTGTGTGTGTGCGCAAAACTACTCAACAAAATGTCACTCATTTTTCGGGCACTTATCCTCAACCGATTTGCTCGCAACAAGTTGCATTCGACGCAGAATCCTGTCCCATTGTTTCCTATTTGAAATTGGCCAGATCGAACTATGGGATCGAGAGTTATGGCCAAAATACAAATTCATACGAAAAAATCGCGTAAAAAATGTCACTCATTTTTCGGGCACTTATCCTCAACCGATTTGCTCGCAACAAGTTGCATTCGACGCAGAATCCTATCCCATTGTTTCCTATTTGAAATTGGCCAGATCGAACTATGGGATCAAAAGTTATGGCCAAAATACAAAATCATACGAAAAAATCGCGTAAAAAATGTCACTCATTTTTCGGGCACTTATCCTCAACCGATTTGCTCGCAACAAGTTGCATTCGACGCAGAATCCTGTCCCATTGTTTCCTATTTGAAATTGGCCAGATCTAACTATGGGATCGAAAGTTATGGCCAAAATACAAAATCCTACGAAAAAATCGCGTAAAAAATGTCACTCATTTTTCGGGCACTTATCCTCAACCGATTTGCTCGCCTCAAGTTGCATTCGACGCAGAATCCTGTCCCACTGTCTCCTTTTTTAAATTGGCCAGATCAAACTATGGGATCGAAAGTTATGGCCAAAATACAAAATCCTACGAAAAAATCGCGTAAAATATGTCACTCATTTTTCGGGCACTTATCCTCAACCGATTTGCTCACAACAAGTTGCAGTCGACGTAGAATCCTGTCCCGTTGTTTCCTATTGAAAATTGGCCATATCGGACTATGGGATCGAAAATTATGGCCAAAATACAAATTCACACAAAAAAATCGCGTAAAAAATGTCACTCATTTTTCGGACACTTATCCTCAACCGATTTGCTTGCAACAAGTTGCATTCGACGCAGAATCCTGTCCCATTGTTTCCTATTTGAAATTGGCCAGATCGGACTATGGGATCAAAAGTTATGGCCAAAATACAAATTCATACGAAAAAATCGCGTAAAAAATGTCACTCATTTTTCGGACACTTATCCTCAACCGAGTTGCTCGCAACAAGTTGCATTCGACGCAGAATCCTGTCCCATTGTTTCCTATTTGAAATTGGCCAGATCGGACTATGGGATCGAAAGTTATGGCCAAAATACAAATTCATACAAAAAAATAGCGTAAAAAATGTCACTCATTTTTCGGACATTTATCCTCAACTGATTTGCTCGCAACAAGTTGCATTCGACGCAGAATCCTGTCCCATTATTTTCTATTCGAAATTGGCCAGATCGGACCATGGGATCGAGAGTTAAGGTCAAAATACAAATTCATACGAAAATATTGCGTAAGAAATGTCACTCATTTTTCAGGCACTTATTCTCAACCGATTTGCTCGCAACAAATTGCATTCGACGCAGAATCCTTTCCCATTGTTTCCTATTGAGAATTGGACAGGTCGGACTATAAGATCGGAAATTATGACCAAAATACCTTTTTTCATAAAAATCACAAAAAATGTCACCTATTTTTCGGACACCTAACCTTAATCGATTCACACGCAACAAGTTGCATGCGACGCAGAATCCTGTCCCATTGTTTCCTATTGAAAATTAGCTAGATCGGACTATGGGATCGGAAGTTATGGCCGAAACACCATTTTAGGCTTTTTATACGAAAAGGCTGTATGTTCGCTCCAAAAACTAAACTTTTACAGAAGGCCTGGAGACCCATAGTGTTATATATCAATCGATTCAGCTCGACGAACTGAGATGATGTCTCTGTCTCTCCCACTTCATACGGGAGTTTGGCAGAAAGACGGTCATGAGATTTATATCATAACAAATACACCCGATTCTGTTTTTACACGGATTTTTTTTACACGGCCGTGTAAAAAAAATCCAATACAACATTTTTGCAAAGTTGCTCCATTTTGCATGATTCGTCGAGAAATCATAAAACTTTTTTTACACGGATTTTCAGATTTTGAACTGAAAACTTTTTTTACACGGAACGCATCCCCCGTGTAAAAAAAGAATCGGGTGTATTGCCCTCCGCTCGCGTGATGGGAATGACATTTTCGTTTTCTTTTTGTGTAGTCGGAGCTTCAGTTCAACTAACATCCAAAAGTGATATCCTTAAAATATATGACTGGGTGAAATAAAACAGGGTTATGTACGTCAAAAAGATTGGAAAAGGAAACAAAAATGTCGAAATTCTTATTAGCATATTGTAGATCAAGCTGAAAACCGAACCGAGGTCCCGCGAAATCGCATTTTCTCGCATTTCCGGATGTTGCAACTGCATCGCGAGTAGTGCGCAACTGTGCCATAGTCGGGCACCACTCGCGATACAGTTGCGACATCCGGAAATGGGACAAAATATGATTTTCGGTTTTCAACTGGATCTACAATATCTTTGCCATAAATAATCTGATTTTCATAGAACGGACAAAGAAATTTGTCTTTTTTACTCCTAGCCACTAGCTCATCTTTTTTCAAGCACACACATTTTACGAAGGTCGAGAAAGGCACCATCACCGCTAGGTGGATTAATCTGGGTTTATTATACATTATTAATTATTTCATGAAACGAAAACTTATTTAGAATTTCAGATTATTGAAGCCTTGATATTCGATGATATCAAAAATGTATGGTTTTGAGTAATTTTCTATATCAAGTATACCTCTGAAGCCCCATACAGACAAATACAGACATTTTACTGAGATTAACACAGACATTTAAAAATTGTATCTGGCATCCCTGGTTTTTAGAAGTGTCCGGTATTGGGAGGTGTCCGGCGCTGGGGGATCTCCTCCTACTTGTTGTTTAAATATAAGAGAGCTGCAGTTGCTGACAGAAGTATCAGTTAGTTGACCGCCATAGGGTAAAGAAAACTCTAGTCTTGTGTTTTCTTTGTGAGGGAGTTCCCCTTGGCGTTGCAAATAAAAATTGTGATCATACACACTATTAGTAAGTCTTAAGTAAAAACCCAAATTTATCCACCGATGGTGATGATGCCTTTCTCGATTCAATATGTTGAATTCGAATGAATGTAAATGCAGTGCTTATTGCCTACATTTCGGCGTAAAAAGATTTGGTTCAATTCTAGTACGTTCAGCAAAAACAATAGTGTCCAACTAGGAAATTTGCTCCGTCGAATGAAACCAGTTGCACTCGAATCTGTCAAGCCCTTCTATATGAAACGCGTTTAACAGAAAAAATATTTATGGGCTACACACATACACACTTTTGGAGTGAAGTTATAGCCTTCTGGTACAACTTTGTTGTGCGAGAAAGGCAAAAAGGATTTTTTGTCCTGGGTATCCCGGGATTTTCGAGATTTCAAAAATAATATCCCGGGAATCGGGAAATCCCGAATTTTCCTAAATCCCGGGATGGAAACTCTATGCAGAACGCAGATAAACTTGCGGAAACGAACTGAATAGTGTGACCATAATAAAAGACCTGGGAGTTACGATTGACCGCAAGCTGAATTTTAATGAGCATATTGCAACGACTACTGCCAAGGCTTTCGCCGTACTAGGCTTCATGCACCGTAACGCTGCAGATTTTGATGACGCTTACTCCCTGAAAAGCCTGTATTGCTGCCTCGTGCGAAGTATACTCGAATATGTTGTGCAGGTGTGGGTGCCTTATCACGAAATCCAGATGACGGGAATTGAAAGGGTCCAACGCAGTTCCGTTCGTTTTGCCCTCAGGCGATTGCCGTGGAATAATCCTTTGCTTAAATAAAAATAGTGAAGATCCATTATTTGTCGTAATTTAAAACAAATAGCCTTGATCAGGAATTTCTCCGGAAGCTAATCCAGAAATTCCTCCAGGAATTCCTCCAGAAGTTCCTTTAGGAGTTCATCCGGAAGATCCTCCAGGAATTCATCCAGGAGTTTCTTTTGGAATTCCTCCGGAACTAAGTTCCCCCAGGAATTCCTCCGGATGTTACTTCAAGGAAATCCTCCGGAAGATACTACAGGAATTCATCAGAGTTCTTTCAGGAATTCCTCCGGAAGTTCCTTCAGAAATTTCTCCGCAGGTTCCTCCCAGAACTCCTTCGGGAGTTCCTACAACAATTCTCCTGAAATTCTATCTGGAGTTCCTCTAAAAACTTCTCCAAGAACACTTAATACATTTTTTCGTAAACTCTACAGAACTTACCACATATATTTCTTTTGAACTTCTTCCGAAATTCACATGGCATTCCACTAAACCTACCTGCCAGGGATTTTGGAAGAACTTCTTATGAATATTAAATTGCAAAATCTAGATCTAAAAACTTTTACGCGCACGCCTCTGGGAATTCTTCTAGAAACTAACCAAGAAATTCCTACCCCATAATTCCTCCGAGGATTCTCCCAGAAAGTCATTTTTCCGAAAGTTTTTCCAAGCACTCCTTCGAATCTAATTCTAATTCCCACGGAAACTTCTCCAGTACTTCCCCAAGACTTCGCCCAGAAAACCCTACAGATTTTTTCCGAGTGGTTCCTACGAAAACTCCTCCGACATATCACAAGGAAATTATACCGAAAATCCTCTCGCTTTTACCACAGATGCTTCTTTATAAATGCTCAAAGAAATCTCTCAAAAATACCTACAAGAATATCCGCTAAAAATCCTTCTGAAACTCTTCCAGAAATAGCTCTATATGATCACATGGATTTTTTTCTAGAAAATTCTAGGAATTTTCTAGGAATTCTTGAAGAAATTCGTAAAGGAATTCCTAGTTTTAATCTCAGGAGAAATTTTTGTATAAATTCCAGCCCTGTCGTCGTAAAATATGAGCTACTTAGTCGCCTATTTTTAAAGGGGGCGCTGGTACAACAAGGTGGTTATGAGGGCGCATATTTAAAAACTACGAATTTCAGTGAAACTTGGAACTGAAAGTTCGGTTCGTGGAATTGCAAATCTTCCAACCTCATTGGGAGCACACGGATCCTCGTCGATGTGCAGAAAGACAGCAGATGCGGCATCGTAGCGTTGCAGGAGGAGTGTTAGAAGGGATCAATAATGGTGTGAACGTTTACAGGTAATCATACCATCTACTAGAGTTGGTTCGGCAAAGAGTGCATACAGATTCGGAAGAAGAAGGGCGCAGTGTGGACAGTCGCGCTGTAGCAAAGAACCCGGAAGAACGTAGAACGCAATAGACGGAACCGGAGACAGCAGACCCACCCCTTCCATGAGAAGCAAAGCTCGCGGCACGAAGCCTTTGCGGGATGCGTTGAGCTTCTGATAGAACTTGCGTGTTTCTTGAGAACGGCACAGCTGTTCCATCTCCTCGCAATCCGCCTCTTCCAGGCGGCGTTTCTTCTCCTGAAAAAAGACGGGTCTGCTGTCTCCGCCTCCGTCTATAACATTCCACGTTCTGCCGGGTACCTTGCTGCAGCGCGACTAGCTAAATCCTAGTTGTTCTATAAATAAATAAATAAATAGATAAATAAATAAATAAATAAATAAATAAATAAATAAATAAACAAGCCACTTTACCCCACCTGTTCACTTTACCATGGTTACCCCTTCTCTCTGTGCAATATGTACAATGCTGCAGGAAGTTTTTAATGCTACCCACTGCTATTTTAATTTCAACAGCACTTCTCAGAGCTGTTTGTACCTATTGATCCCGTTACATGTGCCTCCGTTTTACGTTGGACCCATTTGCAAAAGTAAAATTCCGGCATGCGGTGGTAATCCTGCAAGCAGAGTGTGCCGCATTTGACAGGTCTCCTGCTCGTTTGGAACACAATTTTATACGGGAATGACAGATGATTCATTCATTTCATTTCATTTATTTAGTCTACATCTAAACAGATAACACTGAATCAACAATTTGACGCCACAATACACGGTTCGAGGCCGCATCTCTCCATCCTCGAATACGCCCCACGCTCGCCAAGTCGTTCTGCACCTGGTCTGCCCATCTCGCTCGCTGCGCTCCACGTCGTCTCGTACCTGCCGGATCGGAAGCGAACACTATCTTTGCAGGGTTGCTGTCCGGCATTCTTGCAACATGCCCTGCCCATCGTACCCGTCCGGCTTTAGCTACCTTCTGGATACTGGGTTCGCCGTACAGCTGGGCGAGCATGGTTCATTCTTCGCCGCCACACACCGTCTTCTTGCACACCGCCAAAGATGGTCCTAAGCACCCGTCTCTCGAATACTCCGAGTGCCTGCAAGTCCTCATCGAGCATTGTCCATGTTTCATGTCCGTAGAGGACAACCGGTCTTATTAGCGTCTTGTACATGACACATTTGGTGCGGTGGCGAATCTTTTTTGACCGCAGTTTCTTCTGGAGCCCGTAGTAGGCCCGACTTCCACAGACGATGCGCCTTCGTATTTCACGACTGACATTGTTATCTGCCGTTAGCCCTTGCTATCCGAGGTAGACGAATTCCTCGACCACCTCGAAGGTATCCCCGTCTATCATAACACTGCTTCCCAGGCGGGCCCTGTCGCGCTCGGTTCCGCCCACAAGCATGTACTTTGTCTTTGAGGCATTCAACACCAGTCCAACTTTTGTTGCTTCACGTTTCAGGCGGGTGTACAGTTCTGCCACCTTTGCAAATGTTCGGCCGATAATGTCCATGTCATCCGCGAAACAAATAAATTGACTGGATCTGTCTCCGCATGACATCTAGCGCAATGTTGAACAACAGGCACCTTGTCTTAGTCCTCGGCGCGATTCGAACGAACTGGAGTGTTCGCCCGAAATCTTCACACAGTTTTGCACACCATCCACCGTTGCTTTGATCAGTCTGGTAAGCTTCCCAGGGAAGCTGTTCTCGTCCATAATTTTCCATTGCTCTACGCGGTCTATACTGTCGTATGCCGCCTTGAAATCAACGAACAGATGCACAGTGGGAATAAAAGGGCCCGTAACAGTACTTATTCAGATGCCGCTATTTTAGAGGTCCGGAAAAGACCCATTCTTATGTAAAAAAATCCGAGGAATCGATTGGTGATATTTTCACTGCAGACAAACCATAGGAAAGGGCCCATTTTGCCCGATTTTCCCCAAAATACACCATAAAAACGAATTATCGAACGGAAAATCTTATTTGCCGCTCTTGGAGAGGACTCTAATATTACTCAAATGTTGATAGAATATTGGTGAAATGGATTGCATTGAATTCTGTGCGTGACATAACTCATAATTAGCCTATTTTGCCCGATTCTCCCCTAAACTCATGATTTAGGAAATAAAAGCT
Source organism: Armigeres subalbatus (assembly GCF_024139115.2). NCBI lineage: Eukaryota > Metazoa > Arthropoda > Insecta > Diptera > Culicidae > Armigeres > Armigeres subalbatus. The sequence continues at coordinate 21,290 of NW_026942688.1, read as the reverse complement.
TCTGGAAAGTAATTTCTAGCGTTTAAAATGATCTTTGCTGGTGCAAATCCATTCAAAATACATGCAGACAGATATATTCTAATCGTTTCGTGATAAAGATTTACGAAATAGTCTATTTTGCCCGATTTTCCCCAAAATACACCATAGAAACGAATTATTCAACGGAAAATCTTATTTGCCGCTCCCGAAAAGTACTCAAATATTACTCAAATGTTGATAGAATATTGGTGAAATGGATTGCATTGAATTCTGTGCGTGACATAACTCATAATTAGCCTATTTTGCCCGATTCTCCCCTAAACTCATGATTTAGGAAATTAAAGCTTCTGGAAAGTAATTTCTCGCGTTTAAAATGATCTTTGCTGGTGCAAATCTATTCAAAATACATGCAGACGGACATATTCTAATCGTTTCGTGATTAAAGATTTACGAAATAGTCTATTTTGCCCGATTATCTCCTAATTGATTTAGTCTAGTACAATGCAATGATCTAGTACGTGTACGATACTACTTCAAACCCGCAATAGAGCTACTGGTAATCTTTCTCCGACTGTGCAGATCGTTGATTCATTGTACTTGAAGTCTTTGGAAAGGTGAAAAGATGATAAGGGAATTTAATGTGCACTTTATTGGTATTAAAAAAAATATTTGTTGTCAATTACTTTGTCGTCGAGAATTCCTACAGTACATTTCGCCGAAGGCAAGCAATAAATGATTCGTAGGATAATGTACCAAATAAAGTTAACTTCATTATAAGTTTTCGAGAGAATTCGAAAGTGTAGTAAATCATTTAAACTAACATATTAAATAAAGTGCTGTGATCTCTTGTTTAATTCATATATGGTCGGGGTTCTGCCAAATCCACCAAGCGCCAATAAAAAAATACCTACTTTATATGTCCAAGTTTACGTGCAGTAGTTCCAGTTGATCACAAATCGTATCTGAGGTCCCTCAACCCTGTACCTGAGTATTTTTTTTGCTTTGTTAGGCTGATTTTTTTTAATACAAATTTTAAGTTCATCGTCAATACCTGAGTATATTATATGACAAATGTGTACATAAATTATGCATTTATTTTCTTTTTATTTAACCTTCTGTCTGTGCTCAAAAAAACTTACGTTGTCTGTGCTCTGGGGTCAAATTGACCCCAAATTGAAATTGCTATAACTTGTTTAATGTTTGGCCAATTTTGGATTTTTTGGGCTGTTTCGAAAGATAATTTAATCATCTTTTAGGTCGTTACCAAAGATTGATTATAGGTGGGCGGGTACATCGCGGGGAGGGGTTTTAGTGAACAAGGGTACAAAAACAGTGATTTTTCATGATTATTTTACTTATATCCGAAAATCCTACCCATTTTGAACTGCAACTTTTTTAAAAAGGCTATGCAGGAAGGCATGTGCTTTGGCATGTGGCGTTGATAAGTTTAGAACTCGGTCGCCAGGTGGTGGTATATTTCAATTCATTATTTTAGACTACTCAAGATATTCCGATATATAGAATTCTCCTCAGTGTAAATATTCTTATCGCACAAATTAAAAAATGGGAAGAAGTGCTCATTATATTGAGCACCGCTTTGTAGTGCTAGACATCCCGAACAATGTTGCCGAATACAACTTGGGTGTAGGTATGAGGGATCTCAAGCTAAAGCAATATTTCATATATGCAAGAATATTGCAAGTACACTAGCGCCGCCTATTTGTAAATTTCCTTATTATTTATTCCGTCACATGACAGTCTATTCCCACCAGACGAACTTTGTTACAGACGTCATCTTTACAAATTTCAAAATTGTGCGATAAGAATATTTACAATGAGGAAAATTCCATATATCGGAGTTACTTGAGTAGTGTAAAATAATGAATTCAAATATACCGCCACCTAGCGACCAAGCGCTAAACTAATCAATGCCTCATGTCAAAGCAGACGCCTTCCTGCATAACCTTTTTGAAAAGGTGCAGCTCAAAATGGGTAGGATTTTCGGATATAATAAAATAAGCATGAAAAATCACTGTGTACCCGCCCACCTATAGTCAATCTTTGGTAACGACCTGAAAGATGATTAAATTATCTTTCGAAACAGCCCCAAATATCCAAAATTGGCCAAACATTAAAATAGTTATAGCAATTTCAATTTGTCAATTTGACCCCAGAGCACAGACAACGTAAGTTTTTTGAAAAAAGGACACTGTAGCGCATATTTTCAAGATTTTTCAAGCGAATTTGCACCTAGGAGATAGATCTCGGCGAGTTTTACCAAACTACCAAAAATTAGGAGAATCGGTTGAAAACTAAAAAAATGGCAGCCACTCAAAGTGGCCTGGGGTCATATTGACCCCAGAGCACAGACAAAAGGTTAATAAAAGAAAATATCTCAAATCAGTAAAAAAACGTTTAGTACAGTTCCTAAAAACCCCAACAATACAAAAAATATAATTATATGCTTTATTTCTACACAATCATTAAATTTTACTCCAAATTCAATTTAAAATTACCGCAAGTTTGTTAAAATTTGCGTTTATTTTCATGCTCCGAGTATGTGCTTCAAAATTAACGTGAAATAACAAAGTATTTCAGGCTGTACATATACAATATGACATATTTGGTTTTGATTATGCATTAGTTTACTTACGTGTTGCTTTTTTTAATTGAGTTTTTGGGGGGTAATACAATAATTGCATATCTCGAATCTGTCATGAAGCCTTAGGCTCAATCAGTAATTTTACGAGTTTTGGTGCACGTGAACTATATTAAATTAATTTTCAAAAACCCAGTAAATTAACGAATGTGAGAAAAATATGCTGTTGCTCAGAAAAAGTGCTCTTTTAAATGAATGAGAAAAATAAAAACAAATCATTCCACATTTTTTTCTGTCCCCTTTCATGCGATCCCCTTCTTTTAACTAAAGAGAGGGTGTCGAAGATAACTGTCTTTTACATCTCACACCCTTATTCCTGCTAGACGTAACGTTTTATCGGTAGCTCTATCGTCCTCATTTCTGAAATCTAATAGTAAGTAATGCTCTAAACTAACTTTTAGTCTATTGGTTCACCCACATCACTGTTGCTGCTTTGGGAAAAATAACCTTCACTTATCTCAAAAAAAAGCGAAGGGTCTAAATAGCGGGACCTTGTCATAATATTTTATTCCTTCTGAAGCTTATGAGAAGAACCCGATACTGCATTCCTGCACAATATCACTGGAGTAATTCGACATTCACTTATACACTAAGGATACGGATAATGCTACAATAGATCTAATAACTGGTCGTAGTGGCACACCTGAAGAGAAAAATAAATCCCAAAAAATTTCTTTTCCGTGCTATTTTAATATTTGATAATACAGTTTCTTTACTTGGAAAAAGAATTTACTACATACCTCGAATGCTTTGTCGAGCCAGTCGGTGTGCTTTTCAAAAAAGCGACCTTTCTGTCTATGAGACATACTCCAGCGTCGTGTAAACTGTTTGATCCAATTTGTCACATCTCTCGATACACTTTCTTCACTACTTAAATCTCTTGCAATAAGTAGTTGCTCTACTTGCTTTCTCCGGTGTTGAGAATTTAAGTAGACTTCCACAATATCTCTGTTCAACATTTTGTAACGATCACTTTCAGCTGATAACTGATACGATTTGAATTATGTTGATATCCGTCAGAAAGGACCGGCTAACATGATGAGTAGTGTAGTTCAAGTTTAAAAAATCTCGCTTAACTTTTCAAAAGGTCCTAAGTAACATTTTTTTCATGATTTAATTTGAGTATTGCAATCAACAGATTAACATGAAATACGTTGATTGAATTATTCAGATTAAATCATGAAAAAAATGTTACTTAGGACCTTTTGAAAAGTTAAGCGAGAAATATTCGAATTTGGTAAATCATTCACTAAATTTGTTAGTGATTCCAATGAAGGCTCTTTTTGTGGGAATACACTTTTTGTGTTTGTATGTGATTTTGGATGGAAAATACGATTTTCTTTAATACTGATATGGGAACAGGCATGTTAATGAATGGCATGAATGACATATCCAACTTTTACACAACAGATAATGCTTTGTTTCACACTCGGTTTCAGATAAAAAATATGAAATGATTGACATCTTTAGATGTGTAAAAAATGAAAGATTTTCGTATTATTGCCTTTATAATATAACAAAGTTGTACCGAAAGGCTATAGGATCACTTCAAAAAACGAGCTTTTATAGGAGGTCCGGATTCCCATAGTGTTATCCGATAAAATCAGCTAGAAAAAAAACGGGCAAAATGATCCATTTCGTAAATCTTCAATCACGAAACGTTTAGATTATGTCTGTTTGCATGTATCTTGAATAGATTTGTATCAGCAAAGATAATTTTAAACGCGAGAAATTACTTTCCAGAAGCTTTTATTTCCTAAATCATGAGTTTAGGGGAGAATCGGGCAAAATAGGCTAATTATGAGTTATGTCACGCACAGAATTCAATGCAATCCATTTCACCAATATTCTATCAACATTTGAGTAATATTTGAGTCCTCTCCGGGAGCGGCAAAGACGATTTTCCGTTGAATAATTCGTTTTTATGTTGTATTTTGGGAAAATCGGGCAAAATAGACTATTTCGTAAATCTTTAATCACGAAACGATTAGAATATATCTGTCTGCATGTATTTTGAATGGATTTGCACCAGCAAAGATCATTTTAAACGCGAGAAATTACTTTCCAGAAGCTTTTATTTCCTAAATCATGAGTTTAGGGGAGAATCGGGCAAAATAGGCTAATTATGAGTTATGTCTCGCTCAGAATTCAATGCAATCCATTTCACCAATATTCTATCAACATTTGAGTAATATTTGAGTCCTCTCCGGGAGCGGCAAAGACGATTTTCCGTTGAATAATTCGTTTTTATGGTGCATTTTGGGGAAAATCGGGCAAAATAGACTATTTCGTAAATCTTTAATCACGAAACGATTAGAATATATCTGTCTGCATGTATTTTGAATGGATTTGCACCAGCAAAGATCATTTTAAACGCGAGAAATTACTTTCCAGAAGCTTTTATTTCCTAAATCATGAGTTTAGGGGAGAATCGGGCAAAATAGGCTAATTATGAGTTATGTCTCGCTCAGAATTCAATGCAATCCATTTCACCAATATTCTATCAACATATGAGTAATATTTGAGTCCTCTCCGGGAGTGGCAAATAAGATTTTCCGTTGAATAATTCGTTTTTATGGTGTATTTTGGGGAAAATCGGGCAAAATAGACTATTTCGTAAATCTTTAATCACGAAACGATTAGAATATGTCCGTCTGCATGTATTTTGAATAGATTTGCACCAGCAAAGATCATTTTAAACGCGAGAAATTACTTTCCAGAAGCTTTAATTTCCTAAATCATGAGTTTAGGGGAGAATCGGGCAAAATAGGCTAATTATGAGTTATGTCACGCACAGAATTCAATGCAATCCATTTCACCAATATTCTATAAACATTTGAGTTATATTTGAGTCCTCTCCGAGAGCGGCAAATCAGATTTTCCGTTCAATAATTCGTTTTTATGGTGTATTTTGGGGAAAATCGGGCAAAATGGGCCCTTTCCTATGGTTTGTCTGCAGTGAAAATATCACCAATCGATTCCTTGGATTTTTTTACATAAGAATGGGCCTTTTCCGGACCTCTAAAATAGCGGCATCTAAATAAGTACTGTTACGGGCCCTTTTATTCCCACTGTGAGATGGTGCGTTGGGACCTGGTATTCACGGCATTTTGAAGGATTTGCCGTACAGTAAAGATCTGGTCCGTTGTCGAGCGGCCGTCAACGAAGCCGGCTTGATAACTTCCCACGAACTCGTTCACTAATGCTGACAGACGACGGAAGATGATCTGGGATATCACTTTGTAGGCGGCATTAAGGATGGTGATCGCTCGAAAGTTCTCACACTCCAGCTTGTCACCTTTCTTGTAGATGGGGCATATAACCCCTTCCTTCCACTCCTCCGGTAGCTGTTTGGTTTCCCAGATTCTGACTATCAATCTGTGCAGGCAAGTGGCTAGCTTTTTCGGGCCCATCTTGATGAGCTCAGCTCCGATACCATCCTTACCAGCTGCTTTATTGGTCTTTAGCTGTTGGATGGCATCCTTAACTTCCTTAAAGGTGGGAGCTGGTTGGCTTCCATCGTCCGCTGAACTGACGTAGTCATCTCCTCCGCTGCCTTGACTTTCACTGCCTGTACTCTCAGCGCCATTCAAATGTTCCTCGTAGTGCCTTTTATCACCACACGTTCGTCCGTCAAGATGCTCCCGTCCTTATCCCGGCACATTTCGGCTCGCGGCACGATGCCTTTGCGTGGTGCGTTGAGCTTCTGGTAGAACTTGCGTGTTTCTTGAGAACGGCACAGCTGTTCCATCTCCTCGCACTCCGCTTCTTCCAGGCGTTTTTCTTCTCCTGAAAAAGGCGGGTCTGCTGTCTCCGCTTCCGTCTATAACGTTCCACGTTCTGCCGGGTACCTTGCTGCAGCGCGACCGCCCGCGCTGCGTCCTTCTCCTCCAGAGTCTGTCTGCACTCTTCGTCGAACCAATCGTTCCGTCGACTTCGTCCCATATACCCGACGCTGTTCTCCGCTGCGTCGTTAATGGCTACTTTAACTGTATTCCAGCAGTCCTCAAGAGGGGCCCCATCGAGCTCACCCTCTTCCGGCAATGCTGCCTCGAGATGCTGCGCGTATGCAGTGTCGGCATCAGGTTGCTTCAGTCGCTCTAGGTCGTACCGCGGCGGTCGTCGGTACCGAACATTGTTGATGACGGATAGTTTTGGGCGCAGTTTAACCATCACCAGATAGTGGTCAGAGTCGATGTTAGCGCCACGATATGTCCTGACGTCGATAATGTCGGAGAAGTGCCGTCCATCAATCAGAACGTGGTCGATTTGTGATTCTGTCTGCAGTGGTGATCTCCAGGTGTACCGATACGGAAGGCTGTGTTGGAAGTAGGTGCTGCGAATGGCCATATTCTTGGAGGCAGAGAAATCAATTAGTCGTAGGCCGTTTTCGTTCGTCAGCCGGTGTGCGCTGAACTTCCCAATAGTCTGTCTAAACTCCTCCTCTTGGCCAACCTGAGCGTTCAAATCTCCTATGATGATTTTGACGTCGTGGCTTGGGCAGCTATCGTACTCACGTTTCAGCTGAAGTTGAAGAACCGGCCTTTGATCCTCAACCTGCACATTCTCTCGTTGATCGGCCACCACCCGATCACGCGCCTTTGCATGTCGCCCATCACTATGAAAGCTGTTCCCAGCTCGTGTGTGTTGCCGCAGCTCTGGTAGATGGTATCCCGAGCAACACACATGTTGTAATTCAGTTGATGATACTCATATATGACCAAATTTGGTCATATATGAGTTATTACAACCAAATCAACGTGGATTGTGCTGCTGGGGATGATTACCTCTAAACGTTCGCACCATTGATCCCTTCCAACAAACCTCCTGCAGCGCTACGATGCCGAATCCACGGTACTTGGTCCACGGGAATGACAGATGAATTTTGTTCCAATTCTGACAGTATCGCCACTCTTAATTACATACACTCTGCCTGCAAGGACACCGTTCTGGGAAAAACCTTCAGAAAGTCTCGTTTACACGTTGCTATACCTTGAGCATTAACAAAAAGGATAGTAGAATCTTTGAATTCTTCATTTCCTCTCAATAATTCTCCTCATATTGAATTGAGCAATCAGTTCGATTACTCATAATAAAATAAAGCAAAAGGGGTCTACCTCTAGCCTAAGAGATTTGATTCATGCGATGAAGCAAATAATTCTGCCAATTGTGGTATCTGCGCTGTCGAGTTTTTAGCTGAATCAAACATGCATTATTCAATTCGTTTCAAAGTTTTTAAACCTGTTTCTGTAGAAACAAACTTTGGGCAATTTTTCTCCATCGTTGCCTATTTTCCTTTTCAATGCAATGAGCAGCAACAAAATTTTGAAAGCTGATCTTCAAATTCTTACTTGCAACAAATCAAAAATTTTCGTAATAGAGGTTGCTGACGTTTAATCATCTTTCTGTTTCAAGCGCATGGGAAGGATAGGATTTGTTTTCATCGGGAAACGTTCCCTGGTGAAAACAAATCCTATTATTTCTATGCACTTGAAAGAGAAAGGTTATTAAACGTCAGCAACCCTTATTGGTGACTTCATTGCCAAACACCGTTCATGTAAAAATGTTCTAAGCAATTCCAACGTTCAATTGAATTTGAAGATTGTTCTGCGAGATATTCATTCATTTATTTAGCTTCTATATATCTAAACAGATATTATTTGTGCAGCTCAAAACCGAATTTTTGAACTCGCGAAAATCAATGTTTCTCCTATTAGTCGCAAGGTTTATTACTGCGCATCTGGTTGCAAACAATATGTACTACATGCGCAATGATGCGCTATAAGTTGAACGCGAATAAAATCAGTTTTTGTGAGATCGAAATGGATCAATCAATTCACATAATAATTTTATCTCATGAAATGCCCGTTATGTGTATACAAAACTGTGTTGATTAACTTAAGCGTGCAAACTAACCACCCGCTCAGAGTCTTCGTGCGGTTCGTGTTGCCCTCCACGGCCGGTAAATCGAATGGAACAGTTTAAGTCTTGTCAACACGGTCGTCGGTCGGGCGTGCGGTTCGCGTTGTTTGTAACTATTTCGTGATAGTTTTGAAGAAAAAACAGAAATAACAGTTACATCAGCTGAATATTTACTGTTTTTTCTTCTTCAGTAGTGTTCAATTGAATTTATCGCGCAAGTGACGGTAGTTGCGGTCGTGTGGTGGGCTTTTTTTTCGGTGAATTGGGGCTTATTGAAGCACTTCGTTTTGCTGCGGAGTAAAGAAATGAGAAGAAAGTGTTATTTAAATCCTGAATTAGGATTTCACAAAGTGAAAGTGAAAGAAGATTAGTAGAGCCAATTTTTATTTCAGTGGTGTAGCAGTATGGTGTGTACCGTATGGTGCATGTTGAAGACCTGTGCGCCGCTGCGCCATGCCGCCGCCGCAGCCGGTGATTTTCTCACGTCGCCGCCGCCGTCGAAAATGAATCGGCGAGCCGCCACATGAGTATTTTTCACTACGCCGATGGCTATTGAACGAGTATTAAACCAGTAAGTTAACGAGTTTCGTACTGAGCATTTCTACTGGTTCATCCTATTAGAAATACATATTTTCAGTCAATTTCATATTCTTCTTCTTCATTGATATTGTCTTATGACAAGTAATTTAATTTGGAAACTCGAAAAGATTCTTTTTTTTAAAGAACTCCATTTCAAAATACTTAAAATTTTAGTAATCCGTCGAGAATATAGAAGCCCATCAAGAAATCCGCCCGAAGTTATTTCAAGAATCTATTTAAAAACAAAAAAATTCATTCGAATCAGGAAATTCTTTTCGAATTTCTCCTAGTAATACTTCAATTCTTTCAGATTTTTTTCGGTAAGTTTTCCATGATGTCCATTGGGAAATTGATGTCCATTGTTCTTAAGCTCTAGAAACCACAAAGAAAAATAGGTAGAATTGATGATCCGACCCATTGGAATGTTCAGCGTGAATTAACGTTTGTTTGGTTAATTCACGCTGAACGCTAGAGCTTAAGAACAATGGACATCAATTTCCCAATGGACATCATGGAAAACTTACCGAAAAAAATCTGAAAGAATTGAAGTATTACTAGGAGAAATTCGAAAAGAATTTCCTGATTCGAATATTTTTTTTTTAATAGATTCTTGAAATAACTCCCACTCCCACTAATTCCCACTAATTGTCAAAGTAGATGAACACGAGAAAAACAGCTGTTTCGATCTGTCTCATAAAATGCTTTATAATTTACAGAGGATTTTTTATGTGGATTCCAGAAGAATTTTTAAGGGAGTGTTAAGGGAAATTTCCGAAGGTATTACTGACAAATTCGAAAACAATTTTCCAGGTGGATTCTTGGACGAATGTTTCGGAAACTACGTGGAGGTATTTTCTGGAGGAATTCGCAATTGAATTTCCGTAAGCAGTCCCAGACAAAAAATCTGGAGAAATTTCCGGGCGTGGAAATTCTATGTGACATTCAAAAGGAGTTTTGCGGAAATTCTCGAAGTAATTTATGAAGAGTACTTGGAGGAGCTCCAATGAGAATTTCAGAAAACAAATCCTTGAGAAAAACTCTTCAGTGTTTTATTATTGATTAACCTTCAACTATAATAAATGTCATTATTGGAAGCAAGTTTTCAAAAACATTTCATTTTTATTTCACTCGTAATCTAAAAACATGAATTTGAGTTTACATATTGTACTATATTAAATTCTAATTAAAAAAACAGCCTGAGAATCGAACTTAGGTCTGTAAATTGTAAGACCTTTCCGTCAACACTCAACTGTTTCCAGTTTTGGAAACAAGTGTCGATCAAAGTAACATGTTATGAGTTCTGACAATAGGGCACTGCACGGACTGCTTCGTCTCTTTCTCGCTGCAAAGAAATTTGAAAACAACAAGGCCAGTAAACGTCAAAATATATGAGGAACGAAAGAGAAAGATATGTTTCCGTGCAGTGCCCCATACAAATATATGGTATCGAACTCATTGTGGTGTGTATACACTATATTTCTTAGTTTTCATACCATGTGATATGACAAAAAAAAAGTTTGCTGTTGCATTTTGAAGTTGCCTTGAAGAACTACCTATGCGGTATGTTTTCGTATGTTTGCATCCTACTATGGTTTGAATCCAAAGAAGAATGAGAAAATCACTTATCATGCCTGTATACACTCTCAATAGAAGGCATACCGTGACCGTGAGAGACGGCTGCTGTTACGATAATGAAATGATGGTGGCTGCAACCCATGATAAATTTCTCTTAATAAGGCCCAATTTGGGGGTCTCCGGCTCTGACGATGCATTTCAACTTGTTTTACATAGCTGAGCGAAAAAATATGGTCCCCAACATAAAATGAGCGAGAACAACGCGTTTTATCAAACCCCATCGGTGGAGGTCGCCTATCTGAATCAGGTTTTTTTTTTCAACTTGTATACAAGTGCGATAGTTTTGATTTCATGGCTTGTTACACACCAAATTTTTTTCGCCGAAATTCAGCATAGTTTTGCTGAATTTTGCCAAGCTGAATGATCAGCAATCGTCTCAGCAATAAAAAGTTACTGAAAGTGAACTGTCATTGCAATTGGCATCTATTTGCTGAATCATCAGCAAATCCATAAAGTTCGCTGAAATTTCAGTAGATTCGACCACTATGGAATTTGACAGCAGCTTGCTGAAATATTTCAGCAAAATATATCCCACTGCTTACATAATTAACTTTTAGCTACCTATGAATTGATGAAGAAATAAAAAAATGTAATTTGCCTGTAAATATATTTAAACATTAATCACAATTTAAAAAGCATGCAGTGAATACTGGATAAGTAAGTCCAGGACTGCTCATCGATCTCTCTGATTTTTGCCACTGACTCACCAGCTGAAAAGTAGGGGAACGGTTCGCCACTTCATCTCATAGCTCCTATTTCCATCCCATCAAAAACAAGGCAATGGAAAGGAATTTGGTTTGTTTATTATTTTTGTGATTTTTTTCAGCAGTGAGCACGCATGTTGACAAAAAGAAGCGACGAATTTGGTGCCGTATTTCTTTGTTTAGCGATGAGATGGATATATGTACAGTGAGATGGAGATCGGAACAGTTCCCCTATTTAAATTTATAACGTGACTTTTCACCATCAATATAAAGTATGCGGTACAGATCATTGGTTATGTAATACTTACAGGAATAAGGATTTGTGCTGGATTTCACACCTAATCACACAGTATGATAACTCAAAATGGCTACTTTTTTTCTGACGTTTGATAATAAATAGTCAGTCGATAGAATAAGCTGATCGATCAGTAAAGTATGCTGATTTTCAGAAAACTTTATAATTGCTGATTTTCTCCAGTAATTCAGTTTGCTGAAAAACTTTTAAAGAATTTGGTGTGTATGATGCGAAGAGGTTTTTGCCTCTCCTTTATCGTTGTTCGAAAAGATATTTTAGTTACAAGATAAAAATTGTCGCTTCGGTTACTTTTGTTCTGCTGTCCGAAACATGTTGGGTACCAAACTGTCCAATCGTATGTATTTTTTCTTCATTGACATTTAGCACCCTACGCCAGCAAAAGATGTTCCGGACAGAGACGACAGCGACAATCTTTATCTTGTAACTGAGATATCTTTTGTTGTTCGTTATCTATCTTATCTATTGAGAGCGATTTCTGCAAACCTTGCATCGTACCGGAATCGTTGCTAGGGTGGTGAACACTTTTCCTTTTGATTTATGTTACTTCATGTAAATTCGTGTAGACACAAACATTCACTCACATAAAAATGCAGGAGTTCTACGGTTATGAAGATGTTCGGCCAAATATATCGCGCACAAGCAAAAGACAAAAGACACGAAAAATAGACAAAGTTTAAATTGACGCGAGTCTTTTTTATGCCACAACTTGCTTGGATCTGTATTTTCATACATCGCTTCCTGATTTAAGGCTCCCCCAAACTTAAGCGATTTCATCGCCGCGACGGCGACAACTAGTCGCCACGATTCTGTCGTTGGGTCGCTGCAGGCAATTCTCTATTTACGCTTCCACACCAACGGCGACAGAATCGCTGTCGCCAAGCGATAGAATCGCGTCGCGACTGTCGTGTCGCGTGTGTTTGGGGGAACCTTTACTCCGCCAACCTTATTTTCTTGCAAAAAAATTGGCCTAAAAAGGTAATTGAAGATGAGAGATGAGTAGTGATAAAAGACTACCATTATCTTCGTTTTATATTGTATGAATCTGATAATTATCATAGGAAGGAGACAGAGCATAAGTGATTAATCATAGATTTAATCATGATTAATGAATAATGGGTTATTTAATCACTATTTATTAATCATAGTCATACAAAAAATATGATTTAATCATTAACCACTAATCATATTCATAACTGTTGAGTTTGTTCATGAATCATCAATTTTAATCATTGCATTCATCGTTTTTATTCATTAATCTTCTATCATAATCATACAATTTTATACCCTTCAATAACCCAATTTGGAAGAAAGGTTACTTGACTATTGATCACTGTGCAAATCACTCAATTTGATTATTCATAATCATTATTCATTAATCATATCGATCGTTAATCATTAATCATACACATATTCTGTCAACATTTAATCACGATCGATAATCGTTAATCATACTTCAAACGTTTTATTCATTAATCATAATCGTCAATCATTGTGAAAAATTATTTTACCGTCGTGCGGGGCTATTTTTGACCCAGGGCTACTTTTGTATTTTGAATTCCTAGAAAACTAAAAGTAAAAAATACCAAATTTGAATCAGAAAGTTGTCATCCAACTATCAACAAAACACCCGAATGGTGATAATGGCAATTTAAGAGTAGTTTACGCTATGATTCTTGTTTCAAAATGTCCAAATTAGCTCCCGATTTATCAAAAGAAGCCCCGCACGACGGTAATCGTTAATCATAATTATTAATCATTGTCAAACATGAAAAAATCATTAATCATAATCTTGAGTTAAATGATTTAATCATAACCAATTTAATCATTCTTTGGAAGCTTTATTAATTAACGCTCTGGAAGGAGAATCGAAATTTTCGGTTTTTCCGACCTTCCCATGCACTATTTTGAAAGAAAGTTTCCTATCCTACATAATTTTTGATCTAGTTTTGTTACGGACATCTTAAATATGAGGGAAACCACAAAAGGCGTTTTGCATCGGGGGGGCGTTTTGGGGCCTCTTCCCCTAGTACTACTACATACTAGCATTCCTCTCCTTTCCCAACTGACTATAATGACTTGACCGGCGCCGTTATGACAATACAAGTTGCCAGAATCAGTGGTGTAGCCAGATAAATGGTCAGGGGGTGGGTTTTTTGGTTTCTGAATTGCATTTGATGTAACGATTTCAATGTTTCATCTGTGTTACTGTACTGGTAATAAACTCTATTCAGTTTTTATTCTGACAGACTTTGCGTCCCGCATCCCCAAATACAATGATTCATTGCGTTTTCTGGCAAGTAAAACATTGAGCGCAATGAATCATTTACCAATATATACACGAATGTCTAGACACAACCGATATAGTGCAAGATTATCGCTGTTTTATTGGAATGCTTTACTTAAAGGGATCATTTCCTTGATCATTTAGTATTTGTTGTTTTAAAACAACATTGCACATTTAAGGGTTAAAACAACCGTTTAGAGCATGGACGATGGGAATTCCATCAGTGTTGCGTTTGTTTACACGGTCTACATGCGTAACCAGAGGTCTATTAGCCCGTTTTAAATTTTGAACAAGCTATTCTTGTATTTTTAATAGAATGTATTTTTATCAAATGTTCAAAACTATGCAAGAAATCTCTGAAGTAATCCTTTAAGATTTCAATCGTAAATGAAGATCTACCAGACTGTTTCAAGTATGGTACATATTCCTATGTGTGATAGATTTCCCCAGGAAATGAATGGGACAAGGCCACATAGTATTTTAAGGTCCACAAAAAACATGCACACATCCAGCAATCAAGATCTCTTTTTTGGTCTTTGAGCCAGAATGATGTATATCCCCCGATTTTAACCAGGACAGCCCTTGCCAAACTATTGGGTTTCCATCTCTGAAGAAAGCATAAATCTAAAACTTGCTGGTGTTGAAGAAAGCTCCCCCCTCTCCAGGGCATACGAATTGACTTGGTGAGAGAATTCCATTATATATATTTATCAAATTTTTTTGAAACTATTTAACTATATGCCATATGCCAAAAAAAAAAACAACCGTCAGGGCACCCGATTGAAGCGATTTGGATAGGGAGAGTGGAATCGCCAACTTCCTATTGTTAACATTTCGTGGATAAAGGGCGGGCTCTTCTCCCCATCTATTGGGTCAATCTGGGAAACGAGGGCTTGATTATATTATTGTATGTACGAACTTTCTTCTGGAAGGAGATTCTCTATTCATCCCGTGGATTCGCATAAGTGTCTCTGCTTATGGAACCACCCCACCCATTTTTGGCCCTTCATACAGGAGTTTGACGAAATACAAACAATAACATAAAAATGATCAAATCGTTTGTCAGATATGGCCAGTGCTATCGGCAGGTGCCTTGCTACAATAGATGGTAGTATCATCATCATCATCATCATCACAAAAAACATGTATCATATTTGAAACTTCTCGAAAGACCTTTGATTACGGGTGTACGCCTTAAGATCTCACTCCCGAGATTTTCTTGGATATCGCAAAACATATGCTGTGGTCATATTCTATAACAAGGACCATAAAGAGATTGTACCACTTTTGAAACAAGTCGATAGAACTTTGATTATGCATGTTGACTTTAAACCTCACTCCATATATTTCTAGAATTTTTACTTTGCTTATGGATCCTGTACACCTCCGGTGGTGCAAAGGGCCGACTTGAAAGATCTCCATCCTGAGCGATGCCCGGCTATCGCTTTAACCTGTTGCCAGGTTAGATTTCGGTCGACTTCTTTTATTTCTTTATTGAGGCTTCGCCGCCATGAGCCTCTGGGTCTGCCTCTGCTGCGATGTCCCGCTGGGTTCCAGTCTAATGCTTGCTTACAGATTTCGTTTCCGCCCCTACGTAGAGTGTGGCCGACCCAGCCCCACTTCCGATCCCGAATTTCTGTTGTTATCGGCCTCTGGTGACAACGACGATGGAGCTCGTTGTTTGAGATCCAGTTGTGAGGCCACCAGGCCCGAATTATATACCGCAGGCATCTGTTAATGAACACCTGCAGCCGTTGAGTGTTCTCCACTGATACACACCATGTTTCGCTAGCGTATAACAGCACAGATTTCACGTTAGAGTTGAAAATTCGTATTTTGGTGCGTTCACTTATCTGCCTGTTTTTCCATATATTTCTTAAACTCGCAAAGGCAGCCCTTGCTTTCTTGATCCGTGCGCCTATGTCGATCTTGGTACCGCCGTCTGACGCCATTTGGCTACCAAGATATTGGAAGCTTTCAACATTCTCCACTGGTTGCCCGGCTACTGTGAAACTGGAAGGAGTCACCGTGTTTACATCCAACGATTTGGTTTTGTTGACGTTGATGACTAAACCTGCCGAGGAGGAGCGATCGGCAAGGTCGTTGAGCTTACTCTGCATATCAGAGCGCCGTTGCGCGAGGAGTGCAACGTCATCCGCCAATTCGAAGTCGTTTAGGTGCTCCATGGTTATAGGCTGCCATAACAGTCCGCGGTTTGGTTCACGGTCAATCGCATCTACCAGAATCTCATCGATTACGATGAGGAACAGTAACGGTGATAGAATACATCCTTGCCTCACACCAGCTACGACCCGGATAGGGTCGGACAGGACCCCATTGTGCAGCACTCTACACGAAAAGGCCTCGTACTGTGCTTCGATGAGGCCGATGATTTTCTCAGGAACCCCCTTGCGTCTCAGGGCGCCCCACATATTCTCGTGATTGAGACGGTCGAAAGCTTTTTCGTAGTCAATGAATACCAAGTAAAGGGACTCTTGGAATTCGTTGACCTGCTCCAAAATGATGCGGAGCGTGACAATATGGTCCACACAGGATCTTCCGGCACGGAATCCGGCTTGCTGCCGCCGGAGAGTCGCATCGATCTTCTCCTGAATCCGGGCTAGGATAATTTTGCACAGAACTTTGAGAACGGTACACAGCAACATAATGCCTCGCCAGTTATCGCATACAGTCAGGTCACCCTTTTTGGGCACCTTCACTAAGATACCTTGCATCCAGTCGACCGGGAAAGTTGCGGTGTCCCAGATATTACGAAATAAACGATGCAGTAGTTGAGCGGATGTCATGGGGTCAGCTTTGAGCATCTCGGCTGATATGCGGTCGACCCCTGGGGCTTTATTCGATTTCATGCTTTGGATGGCTGTTTGAATCTCTAGCAGTGATGGAGCTTCGGTATTGACACGTGTTATACGTCGGATATTTCTAGAATAGTGCAGGATATATGTAGTGATCCCATTTTATACTAAAATCCACAAAGAGCGCGTACCTCTTTTGAAACTTCGATTCTAGTCGATAGAACTTTGGTTACGCGTGTAGACCCGAGGTCTTTCTCCACAGATTTCTTGTAAACTGAGACCTTACTTCAGAGATTTCTTGTTCAACTCTGAGGATACTGGTATATAAAAGTATAATATTGCAATTAAATAGGAGCGAGCTTAAAATCTGTTGAATTGACTCAAGTAACCAGGAAATCAATTTTTTTGGAATGCGCGTGCGAAACAAGCGACAAAAGCGAACCAAAGATAAAGCTTTGTTTTTGTTGGAGATAATAATGACAAAGATCCGAAAATTTTTGTCAGCAACAAAAAAGAAGACAATCTTGTTGCTAACTTTTCAACCCGTTATTTTGCGTTATTTCAAGAGCCAATTTCGGTTTTATGCTATCATAGTGTCTGCTTTTATGGAAATATTCGAGAATCGAACAATGATTACAAAATTAGCATCGTATTTTCGGAAATATAAGAGCATGCAAGCCCAATGATTCTTGTCATATTGTGTTCGGGTTCGGATAAAGGTTTGTCGCTAGGTGCGTTTGTCAGTAACAAACTCTGTTGATGACAAAGAGTATATTGTTAGGCGTTGCCCGAATATTGATTCCCTGCAAGTCACACATTTCTATCAAATCTGGTTACAGTTACTTGATTGTGACCAAATTCAGACAAGGTACACTCAGGATACTGGTCGTAAGACGATCATACGATTCTCTTTTGAAATTTCATCACAAGAAAATGTTTTTATTTTCATACGATTCACTAATGGAATGCATTTTATACGACAATCTCACGAAAAATTTTATGTTCGTTTAAAAAAAGTGTAACCTGGTTTCGAACCGTGGATGTCGTGATTAGGAGGCGTGAGATCACACCACACGCCCACCAACGCTCTAGGGAAACGTCTTGTTGGACATACAATAAAAAAGATTGATTTGACCGAAATATGATCCTAATATTTTCATAGTTCAATTCTTATGAAACATTCTCATAAGTTTGGTCGTATGAAATACTTACGACCAGTATGCTCAGTGTATAAGTTGCGACACCTGACTTGGAACATATGTGCTACTCGAGAAATTGTGTTTTACTTCCGAAACATACAATCTATCGCAACACTACCACCATATTAGCGGCAGATAAAATGGAACACAAGATTGTCTCTATTCTCTACATATGAAAACAAAGAGTTATCGCTATTCTCTTTTGTTGCTTGTTTTTTGTATTTTTCAGCTACAATTAAACTACTTGACACATCCACACATATCACGAACACAAAAGCAAAAGGCTACAAAAAACACACTCTCATATTCCTTTCGTGTTGTTTCAGTCAGGAGAGGCTTAATTCAATAACAAGAACATTTCAAACACTAACCATAGAGGAGTGTATAGCGTCAACGCATCTCTCTGACGGTTTTGTTCATGCTCTAGGTTCGAATCCTGGTGACAGCCATGGGAGGGGGAAGGGGGTGGGGCATTTTTAAGAGACTGTAAAGGTGTTCGGCCGTACGGCACACTATTTTTTGTACACACATACACGGTCACATGCACACATATAGCCTAAAGAGACTAATAGAAATTTTTGGATTTGGGCAAAGCTTCTTAGTTGTCGACCAAGTGTGACTAAGAAGGACGGGAGGGCTGATGACCCAAGTATCCCAAAATAAACTATTTTTTCATGCGGTGTGGAAATGGGATTTTAGGGGAACAAATCAATACTTCCAATACGAAACTGGGACCAGTCTGGGTGCTGGTATAGCGAATCCGCACCTGCGGGAGCGCAAAATGTTGGCTTTGGGGGGGTTGATAGTAACCAACAGTGCATCATTGAGACCCATGAGGGCGGCAGCAGTGCGAATCCGCACCTGCGGGAGCGCAAAATGTTGGCTTTGAGGGGAGTTGATAGTAACCAACAGTGCATCATTGAGACCCATGAGGGCGGCAGCAGTGCGAATCCGCACCTGCGGGAGCGCAAAATGTTGGCTTTGGGGGGGTTGATAGTAACCAACAGTGCATCATTGAGACCCATGAGGGCGGCAGCAGTGCGAATCCGCACCTGCGGGAGCGCAAAATGTTGGCTTTGAGGGGAGTTGATAGTAACCAACAGTGCATCATTGAGACCCATGAGGGCGGCAGCAGTGCGAATCCGCACCTGCGGGAGCGCAAAATGTTGGCTTTGGGGGGGTTGATAGTAACCAACAGTGCATCATTGAGACCCATGAGGGCGGCAGCAGTGCGAATCCGCACCTGCGGGAGCGCAAAATGTTGGCTTTGGGGGGGTTGATAGTAACCAACAGTGCATCATTGAGACCCATGTGGGCGGCAGCAGTGCGAATCCGCACCTGTGGGAGCATTTTTAAGAGACTGTAAAGGTGTTCGGCCGTACGGCACACTATTTTTTGTACACACATACACGGTCACATGCACACATATAGCCTAAAGAGACTAATAGAAATTTTTGGATTTGGGCAAAGCTTCTTAGTTGTCGACCAAGTGTGACTAAGAAGGACGGGAGGGCTGATAAATTCTTGAATGAATTTTGTGTAGATTTTCCGATGGAATTATAGGAGATATATTCGATAGAATTCCCAAAAGAGTTTCTGAATAAATTCTATAAGACAACTTATTATTTCATGAAAACTTTCAAAAAAAGATTGTCGAGTTCCCAAACAATTTATAAATGAAATTCTGAAATATTTTCAGACCGAAATATTCTAGTGCGAACTACCGAAGAAGTTCTAGGAGGAATTCCATGAATCCCTGAAGAACAATTCCCTTAATTTCTGAGTATTAAATGTGTTTTATTTGAATAAATGAATAAGCTACATTTTTAGCTGAAAAGCCAATTTTTAATGAAATAAGCCATTCATCAGCTTTCAATTTTATTGAGTCTAGACTTTATTGGAAATGAGAATAAATGCTGCATAAATAAAAAAAGATAATTGTCACATGAATTTAATTGAAAATATGTATTTCCGACAGTAGCTAAACAAATCAAAACCCCGTGTTGAAACGTTGGACAAATATAAATTTTTAAGGAACTTGCTCTAGATGTTGCTTATAAACTTTCCTCAGGTATTGCCTAAAAATTCCTCCAAACATTGCTTTAGGAATTTCTCCAAAAATTCTTTCGAAAACTATTCCAGGAATTACTATGGAAATTTTTCTAGGATTTCCAAAGGAAGTTATTGAAAATTTTCCCAAAAAATCCTTTTGAATTTCTTTCAAATATTGTCCCAGGAATTGTTGCAGAAGATTTTCAAGCGGCTATTCCCCCAAAAATTCCTTCGAGAAAAACTTCAGGAGTTCCGTGGGATATTTCTCTAGAAATTTCTTTCAGAGATTCCTTCGTGAATTTTTCCCGCATTTCCTTCTAAGATACTTCAAGGAGTTTCATCGGAAATTGTACCAGGATTGTTTTATGAAATTCCTCCTTAGAAAACAACATCAATTCCTTTGGATATTCCTTTTAAGTTTCCTCCACAGATATTTTCAAAGAAATTCACGGAGGAATTTTTAAAATAAATTCCGGGAATTTCAAGAGTTTACAAATTCTAAATTCCTGGAGGAGTTTTCGAAGTAACTCATCGAAGAGCTTCCGGAAGAATTCCTGAGGAAATTTTCTTTAAAACTTCATTGGGATCTTCCTTCGGAATTCCTGGAGAAAATACAGAAGGAATTCATGGAAGAATTATCTAAGAAATTTGTTGATGAATGTTCAAAGGAAAATCTGGAAAAATTTCCGAAGAAACTTCTTGAGGAACTTCCTAAAGAATTACTGGAAAAATTCCGAAAGTTATTTCTGGAACAATTTGTTATGGAACTCCTGGCGGTATTTGCAAAGGAATTGGAATGTCCGTAGAGTACTACTAGCCTAATGAGCATTATGTATATAATCAGTTTGGTACGATCGCTCCGGTATCCAAAATATGTACGATTTCCTGCAACGATGCGTATCCAAATTTCTTTGCTGGTATCGTTTTCGGCAGTCATAAGTGAGCCCAAGTACAACACGTCACCTTCAACCACCTCGATCTCGTCGCCACCGACTCAAACTCATGGTGGGTGGCTCACGTTGTCTTCTCTTGAGCTGTAGGAGTCGTTTTCCTGGCATGTGCACGAAAATTATCCAGTTCTCCTCGTCATTCACATATTTGGGTACATCCGGACATCCAGGTGGTCAAATTTGGCCCCGCTCATA
>NW_026942687.1:0-22967 GCF_024139115.2 Armigeres subalbatus | reverse complement strand
AAGAATTCTCCTAGAAATCCTTCTAGAAGCTCCCCTGGTAATTTCCAAATTCCGGAAAATTATCCACAAATTCCTCTGAATATCGTTTGAAATTCCTTCTCCTGTAATTGTAATTTCTCCTTATCTAGAAACCCCCAACTAGTTTTGTCTTAGGAAATTCATGTGGAAGTTTCTTGAAGATTTCTTTCCTTCCCTTCAAGTTTTACTTCTAGACATTTCTTCGGCTATTCTTCCAGGAAAATCTGCGACATTTCCTTCAGGAATGAATTCTAGAGTTCCTCCAAGAATACATACGGAATTTCCTCCCAAAATTCCACTAGAAGTTTCTTCAGTAATTTATGACAGAAATCCTCCGATTTCGCTCCATAATTTCTGCTAATCTATAAAAACTGCTTTGGGCATTCCTCCAGGAACTCTTCCTTAAATTCCTCCGGGATAAAGGTAGCCTCACAACTCGGGAATTCGGTCCGCGGATTTTCTCCCCATGTGTTTTTTACATATGTTTTCGAGATTTGGGCACGGAAAATCAAAATCCCGGCCCCATTTAAAATGCACGGGGACCAAAATCCGGCGGAAAATTTTCCCGAGGTGTGAGGTAGCCTTAACTTCCAGGACTTTTTTCCGGGAATACCTCTATAAATTCAATAGCAAAATCCTCTAGAATTACATTTTGGAATTCTTTCCGCAATTATTTCAGAATATCCTTCAAGAATTCGTCCATGTATTTTCCCGGAAATTTTTCTCACCTTCAGGAATTTCTCCAGATTTTTTTCCGTGAGGAATTGTTCTAGAATTCTTTCCGGACTTCACTCAGAATTTACTCCAGGATTTCATTCGGAAATTAATGTTAGAGTTCCTCCAAGATATCTTCAAAGTTCTTCAGGAATTTCTTCAGAACAAACAAAGAACAGCCATTCATCTGGGAATACTTTCTGGATTTCATCTGGTAATTTCTGCATTAATTCCTCCTGGTATTTTTTCGGGAATTCCTTCTGATATTTCTCCAGGAATTCCTTCATGAACTTCTCCAATAATTATGTCAGTACTACCTTGTGAGAATGCCTCTGGAAGTGCTTGTGGGAGTTCCTCCGGGAGCTCCCCCAGGAGTTTTTCCAAAAGTTCCTCTAGTAATCTCTCCAAGAACTTTACAGGGGATTCTTTGAGGATATTTGGCAGGAATTTCAAGGGAAATGGGATTTCGGAAGTTCCTCTAGAAATTCAAATCCGGGTATTCCATCGGCTGATCCTCTGAAAATTTCTCCGGGAGTTCCACTAGTAGTTCCTCCGGAAATTCATTCGGACTTTCTTTCATGAGTTCATTAACGCTTTCTTTGGGAATTTATCTACAAATTCCTTCAGAAGTTCCTCGGAAAATTTCTCTGGGAGCTCCTCCGGGAGGTCCTTTAAGAATTCTTGCAGGAGTTTGTCCTGGAATTCATCCAGAAGTTCTTACGAGAGTTCCTCCAGGATTTCCTCCGGAAATTCTTTCTGAAAATTCCTCTGATACTTTCTCCGGGAATTCCTACAGAAATTCCTCTGCGAGTTCCTCCGGAAATTACTCCGGAAGTTCCTTCTCTAAGGAACTGCCGGTGAAACTCCCGGAGAAATGCTCATAAAAACTGCTGGTGGATCTCCCGGAGGAATTCACGTAGGAACTGCCGGAGGAGCTCCCGTAAGAACTCCCGGAGGAATTTCAGGAGAAACCCCTAGATGACCTCCTGGAGGAACTCCCAGAAAAACTATCGGAAGAACTTCTGGAAGAATTTCCAGCTAATTTTCTGAAGAAAGCCTAAATGATTTCCTGAAAAAAGCCTGAATGATCTCCTGGAAAAGCTACTGGTGGAATACCCGGAGGAATTTCTAAAGAAACTCCCGGGAGATTTTTTAAAAGAACCTCCGGAGGAACTGCCAGTGAATCTACCAGAAGACTTCTCCGAAAAAATCTTGGAGAATTTATCTTATAGACAAATCTCATCTAGCTGAAACTATTGTAGGGGTATGTAGCAGGACCATCATCATCATCAGAGGACCTCCCGGAGAATTCCTTGAAGAGCTCCCATAGAAATTCTGGGAGGGCGCCAATTGTTACCGACCGATTTTTTTGCTCACTAGCTCGAACAGATACGTTAGATACAGGGTATACCAAAATACTACTCACCGGTCGCTCTCTTCTACTGTTGTGGGTGGAACCTGAAAGTGAAGTTTCTTTCCCTCTTTGTCTAAACTACAGCCGTCGGATTAAGTTCATAACGACCGATATATTCTTGATTTATTACCTTAATACTAGAGTTTATTCACAAATTTGTTCTTAACTAGACGTGCGCACTATCGTTGGGGCCACCTGCATCACCGTCACCGCATGCTTCTGTTTGCCGCTCACCATACCGAACTCACCACCCCTCCGTGTTTCCCGCTCACTGCCCGCTTTCGAGATCTTTGGAGCCACTTCTACCACCGGCACGCCGAGCCTCACTATGCCGTCGGCCAACTTCGAGCTACTCTCTTCCACGGAACACTTCTGTCACCGTGTAACCGTCCTCCGAAATGTTACTCGACTGGGGAAGTTGAAGACTTGCTCTTTCTTTCACTGAGCCCCGTCGCATTCCACATATGCACCGCAGGCTACTTGCTCACTAGCCACCGGATAACCGTTCACCGAAATGTTACTTGACGGAGATGTTGAAGACTTGATCTTTCTAAGTCCCATCACACTTGCACCGCAGGCTACTTGCTGTCCCGGATCACTAGCCACCATCGATTTTAAAATTCCACTTGACTTGCATGCACGCGTGGTGTCGATTGTCATCGATTGACTCTGGATCACATCACTCGGGTTTTGGACTTTTGCCGCGTGTCCCTCACACTTATTTTTAAAGCGAAAACTCAGGACTAGGGTATCTAAACGTTCCCTTGCACGGTGTAGGATGAAGGAAAAATTCACCGATCTTGTCTCGTCTTATAACTGTCGCTTTTCAGAAAATTGTCGTTGTTGCCACAACTCGCGCCACGGAATTATGCACCTGCTATCGGCGACTGACTGTCTCTATCTGCCACTTCGTCTCGGTGAGTTCGGTAACTTGCTACAGCTTCTGAAGAGTAGGGAGAGTTGGTTCATTCTCTCTTCGCACCATCCTTGATGATCACCGCAACCTTAACCTAGGAGGTGTTTACAGTGGAGTATCAGTTTTTGCTGCTACCACAAGCGTGGCTTTGTGTGAGCGCTCGTCGCCCTTTCGGGGACCACTCGTATACCCGCATTTTATTTGGGACTTTGCCTCTTTTCGTTTTTGTTATTGATTCGTTGTATTAAACTGATACCCCACTGTACACACTTCACTTGTGTTAATCCCTGATCGCGTCAAACACACACCCGTGGACCATGCGACCTAATAATCATGGTATCAAGCTTCTGGAGGGATTTCTGTATAATTCCCGGAGGAAATTCTGGAGAAATTCCCGGAAGAATTTTCAGAGAGCCCCCGTAGGAACTGCCGATAGAACTACCGGAATAATTCTCGGAGGAAATCCTGGAGGAATTCTTGAAGGATCTGCAAGTTGAACTCCTGGAAGAATTCACGGAGGAATTTTCGAAGAAACTCCTGCAGGATGTCCAGTGGAAATCTTGAAGTTTCCACCGGAATTCTTTCTGGATATCTTTGGGAATTAATCTAGGAACTCCTCCAAAAATTCCATTGTTGATTTTATTTTCGGTATAATTTCTGTATAAATTTTCGGTAAATTTTTCCTGGAGAAATTCTTTGAAATTTTCACAAGAAATTATTCGAAACTTTCACGGAAAAAAATATGGAATTTACACAGGAAGTTCGAAGATTTTTCGCGGAATTCTCAGGAATGTTTATTGGCAATTCTGCGGAATTTTCACGGAATATTGTTAGGAATTCCACGGTGCAATTTTTCAGATTTTTTTTATGAGAAACAGCACGAAAGAATTATCTAAAGAATTCCCTGCAGAACTTATAAATGAATTCGTGGAGGATTTCTTGGAGTCAATAATGGTGGAATTTTCGGTTAATTCCCGGCGAAATTGATGGTGGAATTCCTGAAGACATTGCCGAAGAAATTGCTGGAGGCATTCCTGAAGAATCCGGGCGTGAATGCGTCACGTTTATTGGCATTACGTTTTAGTACAAAACGCTGACTTCAACGCTGACGCGCAACGCGCTGTTGAGATTCAGCCTTTACTGTTGGTTGTGGATTTGGTTTCAATGTGTTTGGACCTTAGAAGGAAAAAATACCAAGCACTAATATTCATGTGTTTTTATAAAACAACGAATCAGAAGACCTAAAAAATTTGCCCCCCCCCCCCTAATCGAAATCCTGGCTACGCCCATGCCCAGCGTCCAAGGGGTGCGTAACGAGATTACTATTAAGAACATCATTACGGTGGAACTTCAACCCTACGTCGTTCCAAAACTTTTTGTTGCCTGGAGCACAATCTGATGTTACGAAATGTACCTTGCAACCTATAGCCTCTACTTTAGAGATGATGTCCCATAGAAGGTTTTTCAAAACGTTTTCTGACACACTATTGCCAGTGAAATGGTATGCGACAACCTGTTTCCATCTTGTCCTGATGCCAACAAGCATAAAAACTAATGCATGACTTGCCAGAACAAAAGAAAGTTCCCGAAGAGACGCAGTAGGATCGCGCCTCTTCAATAGACATTTCGTCGAATACAATGCCACAGTCCAAATCAGCTTCATCCATAGTGTTCACCTTAAGTCTAAGTAAATCCAAAACGTCATGCAAAATCCCGGTGTCAAAGCAAATATCTTCCATTCTCTTCTGTAATGTTCTTTCGGTAGGCATGGGATACTTTTGACGCGCATGTTCGTATCCTTTTTTGCCACAAACGAACTTCGTCTTTAGACTGTCAGTGATGGTAGCATTACTCCACTCTTTTGGCCGCTTCTTGTCGTATAATAACACATCGACTTGATCAGCGTTGAAAGTATTATTCAAAGCTTTCAAGGCCAATTTTGGTTGCTTCTCCTGTATAGTAATGGTAGCTTCTTGAGATTTTAAGGCTCGCTTCAAGGATTTACATTCGTTTTCCAGATTTTCGATTCGTCTGTAAATAGAAATCATAATTCATAAAAGCTGCAGTACCAAATTACAAAATCAAAAAAATGCAGCATTAAATTAAAAAAATTACTTTTCATAAACTCGCTTTGTTTTTGCGCATATTCGCTCATGCTCCACGGAATTCGAATGTCGCTCTTCAATCATATCATCAGTTAAAATAAGTTCTGCGAACGTCTTATTCGATGAAACCAAAACAGCAGTCACCGACTGAGATTGTACCATCCGAGTGAGTTGATGCTGGTCGTCTTTGAGGCAACGATGGAAAATCAGCAATCTGCGGAACAAACGCGTAAACTGGAATGGCTCCTCTGCATTTCAAAATTTTGCCCTTCGGTGATGCAAAATAAATGTCACCTTCGCCGAAATGAAACTATAAAAAGTAGACATATGGATTACGTTTTATTCTAATTATTTCTTGCTATTACTTACGCTACAAACTCGGCTGCTTTCTGTGAGGTGAAAATCCATTGGAAGATTACAGAATTTAAGCCAAGCTTCTCTCTGTTGTGGTTCCGCCGGGAAACGGAAGAAAGCAATATTTTTGAATCCGGCTGTAGTTTTATTGCAACAGAATGTTGCCAAACACTTAATTTTTTATTTTCAATCAAAGCTAATATATACCGTCTTTTCAATGCAAGCAATCGAATAAATGTAAAAAAAACTTGCATAGCAAACACCAAATATTGACAGCGAGAAAATATTTTATTTACAAAAGTGGATAGGCTGATTTGGAATGTTTTCCCAGCATTTACAGTGTTGCGCATTCAAACAAATTCACTGTTGCCAGTTGATTTCTTTTTACAGGGATCAGATTTCGCGTCTTTGTATATAGTGTCTTTAGGTCGGACGTGTTCCTTCGCTCTCTTTTTCTACCTTTCGTTTCTCGATTGTTCGCAAGATTTCGCGTTGACAGCAATGAATCCTGCTCGTCCGAACACTATAGTGGTCTAGTGTAATGTGCTTCCCGTGAGACCTGATGCAGGGAAGGTGCATACATTTCTAGAAAATGACCTGAAATTGAAGTCATCAGATGTGAACAAAGTTAAATTTTACAACATCCAAAATGGGTATTCATGGAAATGATTAGTTTCGAAATCGCTTGTCGGTATGAAATCAAACACAATTTAAAGCCCCATTCGTAGTGCTACCATAGAATGTGATAACTTTAGAAATCGTGTAATTTGATATGCCGTATGATGGTTTTCGCTGATCCTCTTTTAAGGAATCCGAAATACAGGCCATATTTTGAACCGATCAAATTCGGCATAGTTTATGCATCGTTTCTATTTGACCCATTCAGGACGGATGGGTCATATATGGCCAGCGTTTTAGATTGGCTGTGTAAAATCACACAACAGCGCTAGGTCCTCGCTTTCTTCAGCAAAGTTGTTCATCAAGATGTTGGCTTTACAGGAAAAATATCGGAGGTTAAGCGTGACTATACCCTGGCGATCCAGATATCCGAAACCTTGGCGCCACTTTTACTCTGGTTGTGTCAACTCAGATTACATTACACTACGAGACTTAAGAGAAGGTCTCTTGCTGCTTTGTGCTTGTTGGATATAGACGTACCGTGTCGATTGTCGGTAACCGCGAAGTCCAAAGCTCGAATTGTTCCGCGTGTGAACAAGTGAAAGCCTGTTGGAAACCTCACTACGTTGGCCGGAGTGAATGGTCGATAACCGAGAGTGAGCGTCCGGAACCCAAGTGCGGTAGTTGATCGCCTCGAAGTGACAGTGCCGTGAAATTAAGTCAATAACAGTGAAATTCGTCATTGGCGACAGCCACGTGCATCGAACGTTAAGTGTGGCCAAAGCCGAAGTTCCAAAAACGTTTCCCAAATCGGGACTCCCCGAACTTCCGCAAGTGCAGTGTGCGCAAATACCTCTTAAAGCTGAACTGTTCTATCGGCCATCCGGCAGCTATACCACCGTCATACCAGCAGAATCTGTAGGCTAGTCAGCCTTTAGGATGATATTAAGGTAAGCCTGCATGCTTAGTCCTAGCCATGGCAAACCCGTAACCTATAGTCATCATCATCGGCTTATTTATACCCAATCCGGCTAAAAATGCATATGCGCACTATGTAAACAGTTTTTTTCAGTGCGACATGTTCAAGGTACTCCAAAGCGTTCTCGAGTTCAACCCACGTTATCTAACAGATCAACCAAGTCTTTTGGAATATCGTCATCGTCGATAAATACCCAATCTGGTTCAATATTCTTATGTGCATCATGTAATCTGAATTTTCTTGAGTACAAAATGTTTGATTTATCTAAAATAAATCATTTCCGAAGTAAGCGTTCTGGAAAATGGCCAAATGTTAATAATAATTTGAAGTCCGGAATAACTCCAGAACCAAGTTGCCGATCCTGGAAATCAATGTAGCTCCTGGAACTTGAATAAATTCCGCTTCTTTTGGTGAAAGTTACGAAAAAAAAACCCAGAACGATGCGTTTCAATATCCAACGCTTGTCAGTTGAAGGAGTTGCTGAACAATACCACCAGAAGCTGGACGAGCGGATAGGATATGCCACCGGATCTGGCGATGTCAACAGATTGTGGGAAAATATTCATGAAGCTGTGACTACAAGAGCGCAGGAAGTGTTAGGCACTGCACAGCGACGCCAACGACCCGAACAGCACAAAAGTTACTGTAATTCCTATACAATCGAATTTAGTTACATTTGAGTTGCTGCAACCAAATTGGTCTGGATTGTGCTGCTAGGGGAAATGGTTGGTTTGATGAGGAGTGCCAGCGAGTGACGGACGAGAAAAATGTTGCTAGGAGTCGAATACTAGTGGCTCGTACCCGTTCCAACAGGGAGCGGTATAGTATAGCAAGGGCAGAAGAGAAACGAATCCACCGCAGAAAAAAATGCAACACGAAGAGAGTGTGATAGCTGAAGCGCAGGAGAACATGGATAGAAACGGTATGCGGAGGTTTTTCGCAACTGTCAATGGCGCGCGGCTAAGACTACGCCAGTGCTCGCCATGTGCAATGACCGAAAGGGGAATTTGTTGAACGGTGAAAATGAAGGTGTATTAAGGAGCAGGATGGAAAACTGTAGCAAACAAGCTGAAAAACAGTGAAACTGCTACCAAGACGAGATCCTGGTCGAGCTTCTCAAACAGGGAAGTCATCAATCAATCCACCACATTATCCAGAAAAGAATGGACGATGAAGAAATGCCTGCCGGCTGGTTGGATGGCCTCATATGCCCAATCTATAAGAAAGGGCACAGACTAGAGTGTGCCAATTACAGAGGGATCACCCTTCTGAACTCGGCGTACAAAATCCTGTCGCGTATCCTGTTTAACAGACTGAAGACCCATTAGTTGGCGAATACCAGGCAGGTTTTCATGAAGGCCGGTCAA
Source organism: Armigeres subalbatus (assembly GCF_024139115.2). Classification (NCBI taxonomy): domain Eukaryota; kingdom Metazoa; phylum Arthropoda; class Insecta; order Diptera; family Culicidae; genus Armigeres; species Armigeres subalbatus. The sequence goes on along the minus strand of NW_026942687.1, from coordinate 14,482 downwards.
CGACGGATCAGATGTTTAGCCTGCGGATGATCCTTGATAAATTCCGGGAGTACAACTTGCAGACTCACCATCTGTTCATTGATTTCAAAGAAGTGTACGATTCAGTGAAAGGAAATAAGCTGTGGCAGATAATATCCAAACATGGTTTTCCGACGAAACTGATTAGACTGATATGTGCAACGCTGGATGGCTCGAGATCAAGTATTCGGATTGCAGACGAAGTGTCAACCTCGTTTGTGACCTTAGACGGATTGAAGCAGGGTGATGTACTTTCGAATTTATTGTTCAACATTGCACTCGAAGGCGCTATTAGGAGATCTGGCGTGCAGAGGAACGGCACTATCATCACACGGTCGCATATGCTCCTGGGGTTTGCGGACGACATCGACCTTATTGGAATCGATCGCAAAGCAGTAGTGGAGGCTTTTGTCCCACTGACCCACTGAAGAGGGAGACGGCGAGGATAGGCTTAAACATTAACTCTACCAAGACAAAGTACATGGTTGGTGGTGGAAAAATAATAACTTTTTCTTTCACAAAAATAATGATGGGACTAGAAGTGTGCGCCGGTCCAGAAATTGTCGGAGGCTGCGTGAATCAGCATTGCCACGCTGACTGTATCGCATGTCGAGAAATTTGATAACATTTATCTAAGATTTCATTTTTTTGGCCTTTGTCCCTTCTCAACTAACTGTTAATGATAAGATGATATACATTGTATCAATATCATACTTGAGAATTGCGGCTCCGCAAAGTGTCACACACGACTGAGCCTTCCAAATAAATGAAGTGGTTAAAAAAATTAATTTTCTGAACTTTTTTGAAATATGCAAAATATTACAGATTCGTCTTAATTTTTCGGCAAATTCTTCGGAAAATCCTCGGCAAATTATTACATATTTCCTTGGCAAACACGTTTGTTAAAATATCCTCTGCAAATTCTCCGAAATTGACTTGAGAAATCTTTTGGAATTTTCTCGACAAATTCTTCAAATTATCCTTAGAAAAAAAATTCGTAAAATTATCCACTTCGGAAATTCTTCTGCCAATTCTTTGAAATTTCCAGAATATCGTCAGAAAGCTCTTCGGAGTTTCCTCGGAAAGTTCTCCGAAATCTCCTCAGCATATTCCTAGAAATTTGCTAGGCATTTTTTCGAAATTTCCTTAGAGAATTCTAAAAAATGTGTTTGAGAAATTCTTTCGAATTACTTCGAAATTTTTTTTGGAATTTCTTTGGAAAATTCTTCTGTCAAAATATCATTGATGGTTTCTGCGAAATATCCCCGGCAAGTTTTACGAAATTTCTTTTGAAAATTCTTTTAAAAAAATTCGGAAAATTTCCTTCAACCTGTCCAACATTCTTCAAATTTTCCTCCTTTTTCTACAAAAATTATTCAATATTTCCTCCGGTAAATGCATCGTAATTTCCTCGAGAACTTCTCCGAAACTTCGTTCGGGATTATTTGGGCAAATTGCTCGGGATTTTTTAAATTTCCTCGGTGAATACTTCGTAGAGTTGAAATACTTCACTATTCCATTTACTTTTACAATTATCACTTTGTATAAACAGTTACGTAATTCGTTTCCTACTTGAAAACTTCTTCAGTGTTTTGTTATAACATTTGGATAACAAAAACCTGGAGAAATGTTTTCAAATAGAAAACGAAATACGTATCTGTTGATACAAAGTAATTATATACTTCCATTATAATTACTTTGTATAGGAATAGTGAAGTCTTTTAACTCTGTAACATTTCCCCATAGATGCTCAAAAATAATTAATCAAATTATTCGTAATTGGGTATTTAAATTAATCGGAATTTTCTCGGGAAACTCTTTAATTTTCTTGGCGAAATATTTGATTTTTTTTTCAGTCAATTCTCCGAAACATCTTTGAGGGATACTGTAGTTTCCTTTAAAAATCCTATGGAACTATTTTTGGTAATTCTCTGGAATTTCTTCGGGAAAATCTTTGAAACTCGCTAAAAAATGTTTTTTAATTTACTCTCAAAAATTTTCGGAACTTTCGTGATGGAATATTCTTCGAGATATCTTCCATGGAATTCAAATTTTTACAGGAAGTTCCTGATCCAGCGTTTTAAAAACGCGTTATTCAATATTATAGACTCCTAAAAAATATCAACTGGCGTGGGAAATTATAGGTTGGCGCATAAATCTTAGGAATCTGAAGCATTTGAATATGGAAGGTCTAGAGAATATGTGAATATTAAGATATTAAGCTCAATTTATCATGACAATCATCTGAGTCGGAAGGATCTGAGGCGGCTCCATAATCTAAAAAATAGGATTTTAGAAAATGTGTCCATCCTTGAATCCGCAAAGATCTTAAAATCTTACATAAGAAAACGGACAATACCCAGTAGACCAGTGAAGAATGTTTCGCTTATTGAAGAATTTTTAGTCCTGGAGTGGAAATCGAACCCTCATTTCATAGCAATACACACAATACTTGTCATAAGACGAGTTAATACAATCCCATTGAATTCCACCACTTAATTGTATCTTGACAGATACGTATTTCGACCTCAACAGTAAGGCCGTTATCAGTGTCTCGTACTTGACTCGACTCGAGTCGAGTCGAGTCAAGTACGAGACACTGAAGACGGCCTTACTGTTGAGGTCGAAATACGTATCTGTCAAGATACAATTAAGTGGTGGAATTCAATGGGATTGTATTAACTCGTCTTATGACAAGTGAAGACATTCCACTAAAAAGCTCAAAATAATTTTCTCACACACAATACACTCAGACGACCAGCACTGTTAACCACGGCCACGAGGTCAAAATTTTTGAACATTTCTTATTTCAAAAATATTTTTTAAAAGTATTTCTAGTTCAAGTAGTTCGCATCATACTGTTCATAGGTTAAAAGGAGAAAAATATGATTCAAAATAATTTAATACGCTTTTAATTTCCAACAATTTATAATGTGTCCCGGAATGGCCTAAGGCAAATCTGATCACTTTATCAAAGATCAAAAGTTCAAGTTGAAAACAAGTGCCTAGTAAAATTTTAGGAAAATCAAATCGCTACGAATTGAAATTTCGATCCTCAAACACGATGAAAATGTGTAAAAATCAAGCTTACCTTTATACTTATCTGGCAGTATAGTTCCACAATTCTATACAGAACAGGACCAGTTGAGTAGCACGCTCTATCCCCGTTTTCAACTTTCAATACTCGGCCATATTCAAACTAAATGAGTTAATTTTTTAGTACATGATTAGAAGCCTACATAACATGCACAATGAATATACATATACACAGACAGACAGAAAGTCAATTCGTCGAGCTGTGTTGACTGGTATATAAAAGTTAGTTCATATCGAACTTCTGTTCTTTAAGGCTTTTCGGGATGTAGATTGCTTCATAATCATTGATCTGCCGTAATCTAAGAAAGTGACGTAAGCGCCAATTTACAACACGCATGTTTTTCATTTTTCTGCTAAAGAGCTCGACGAGCACTACTCGTTAACACCATTTTTGGAAAATGGCGTATACGTCACTTTTTCAGATTACGGCAGTAATGAAATTAAGTTACCCATACATATGCAACAGTAATTTTGAAAAAAAAATGCTAAAATAGCGAATTCTTACCTTTTGAATCTGAGCAACGTTTTATCGTTCTAATTAGAGAACTACCACGTACTCTAGGGTGGCTCAAAAAACACTTTTTCAAATTTGTTGATGGGCCGCCCTCGTATTTGGTTCTATTTGTTGCCCTGATGTTCTGGACAAAATTTCTGCCAAATCGGTCAACGTTTGGCCGGTGCTAAACTCGTTGGAAGTTTATATGCAAAAATGTATGCAGAAACATCCAAAAACAGTGATTTGCAGTTAGACGGCACAATTTACGATGAAGAGCTATGATACTCATTCAGTTTCTACAGAATTAAATACAGAATGTTATGCTGAAAACCGCGAGAAGATTAGAGTGTATTAGGCAAAAATATTAGCATTTTACTGGGGTGAATTTATTTCTTTTCAAAGGTAAATGAAACGAAATTTGCTTAGACCCCAGTTCATAGAAATGCTAATAACTTCGCCGGTCAAACACTAATCTTTTCGCGGTTTTCAGCATTACATTCTGTAATAAATTCTTCACGATCTGAATGAGTATCATAGTTCTTCATCGTAAATTGTGCCGGCTGACTGGATAACACTGTTTTTGGATGTTTCTGCATAAATTTTTGCATATAAACTTCCAACGAGTTTAGCACCGCCGAAGCGTTGGCCGATTTGGCTGAAATTTTGTCCAGAGCATCAGGGCATCAAAAAGAACCGAATAAGGCGGCCCATCATAAAAATTGGAAAAAGTTTTTTCCATACTAATATGAGCCACCCTAACGTACTCGTTTAGCAATAATCTTCATTATAAAGTGCCAAGCGCACAAAAATTCGCACCATCGAAGATAATTTTCTTCATACTGCTTCTTCTTACTGAACTTGTTCTGAATTTCGAATGACAAAATAATTCATAGTTTTGACACACAAATCCTTTGAGTTCCTTCACATAATTGTATCACCACCATCTACGTTTGTAAATATTTTCACTTTTTTATTTATTTATATCTTACATGCTACTTATTGTGATATGTGTTCACATAATCATTGATCATCAACAGTAGCGTTGCCAAAAAGTTTGAAAGTTAACAACTGTCTGAAATTACTTAAATCGAACCACAATTACCGAAACCATTAATGTGCGCTGCATGTGGAATTGTGACCATTATCAAATATGTTTGTTGAATAAAAACTCTGTCGTGCTATTTATTTTATATATGTTTTCGACCAAAACGAATTATTTAATTTCGGTTATTAACATAAAATCCATCATACTGGCAACCTTGCGCAGCGACAATAGTGCAGTCTGTTGATAAGGTGTACAATTTCTGATTAGTGTGTAAGTAACGCTTTCGCACAAAGGGCCCAATGCTTTTTGTAGGTTTGAGCGCGCACTAGCAGTGCGTTATTTTTCTTTTAAAATCATAACCATATCTTTGTATGGAAAGCAAACAGTGAAATAAAAGTACGCGGTTTATAACTCGAGATTTCAAGTGTTTTTATTATTCGAAAAGTAGTCCGCCCAATAGGTTATGGGCCCGGGAACGATTCCTAGTCGCGTTTCGGTCGAGTGAAGTGTTTCTCGGTTGTGGAAGTGCGAAAAATGGATGGCGATCGAGAAGAAACGCATCGCGTCGCCATTTTTGATGGCAAGAACTTTGTCGCATGGAAGTTCCGGATGTTAACCTTGCTTGAAGAGCATGAAATGGTGGAATGCATCCAGATGGAACAGGGAGATGTGACGAGGCTCAAGGTCGAACCAGGTGACTCGGCAAATCTACGATGGTCTGCGAACCGTGTGTAGCAGCAAAGCAAACGAGAAATCCGTTCACGCTACAAGATGAGCGGCGGTCAAGTCGGGTACTGGAGCTCGTTCATTCTGATGTCTGCGGCCCAGTGACGCCGACTGGATGGAATGACCACAAATACTTTGTCACCTTCATTGACGATTGGTCGAGGTTCACGGTGATGTACCTAATCCATTCAAAGGACGAAGTAGCTCAGCGTTTCCAAGAGTATGAAGCGGAAATGACTGCAAAGTTTGGAAACAAAATTTCTCGTTTCCGTTCTGACAATGGCGGGGAATACACCTGCAAAGAAATGCAAACGTTTTGCAAGCGGAAGGGTATAAAAATGGAGTTTACTGTACCCTATTGTCCAGAGCAGAACGGCACTAGCGAACGGATGAATCGGACGCTAGTTGAGAAGGCTCGTTCTATGGTGTTCGATTTCGGAATTAGTCGCAAGTTCTGGGGTGAGGCGGTTCAAACCGCTGCTTTTCTGGCAAACAGGAGTCCGGCGAGCGCGATCGGTCAGAAGCTGACGCCGTACGAACTGTTCGAAGGGAGAAAACCTGATGTGTCAAAATTAAAATTAAGAGTTTTTGGATCCAGGGCCTACTGCCATATTCCAAAAGAAAAGCGCCTGAAATTGGACGAGAAAAGTTGGAAAGGAATCTTCATGGGATATGGAACGAATGGATATCGCGTTTGGAAATCTCAGGAACGGAAAATAGTGACGGTTCGGGATGTGATTATCGACGAAGTGAAAGTAAGTGTAAGTGAGAACGAAAATATGAAACGAGACAATAAGTGGACTGAAAAAGCGGTCGGCCCTATCATTCATGTTGATGATGATAGTGGAGAATCCGACGAAGAAAGTGTAAATGAACTTGATGGAGAAAAATTGATTGAAGGTGAAGAAGAATCTGAAGGTTTTGATTCGTGTGATGGTACCTTGGCGGAAGAAAGTGTTGAAGAAGCCAGTGAAAGTGCAACTGGTACGACATCTTCGGGTCGTATCACAAAACGCCCAGCGTGGGTCACAGATTACGACATGACTTTTGCTGGTGTAGCGTTGAGTATATACCTGATACTATCGCGGAGTTGCAAGTGAGAGCCGATTGGCCGAAGTGGCAAGTGGCAATACAGGATGAGATGAATTCGTTGCTGCGGAACAAAACCTGGACACTGGAGAAGCTACCGAAAGGCCGAGTGCCAATTTCGTGTAGATGGGTGTTCCGGGTAAAGCCCGGTGAAGGTGGAAATCCAGATCGGTATAAAGCCCGGCTTGTCGCCAGAGGATTTAGCCAGCGTTTTGGTTTCGATTACACAGAAACCTATTCACCGGTAGTAAAATTGGATACGTTGCGAATCATTGTTTTATTGTTTTGTTTTATTTGTTTTAATCCAACTGACTTTGTTTAGTCTTATTGAACAACTTATAAATCTAAAAATCTAACATCAAACAAGACAAATGATTAACAAAATACAATCTGACATCATACAATATTGGTATATCGACATAATCATGCTGGCGGTAGCTAATCAAGAGCGTATGTTCGTACATCAGATGGACGTCCGCACGGCCTTTCTTAACGGTGACTTGAGCGAAAAAATCTTCATGTCACAACCTGAAGGTTTCGTCAAAGAGCAGGATTTAGTCTGTCGTCTGCATAAGTCCCTTTACGGTCTCAAGCAGGCATCTAGAGCATGGAATGATCGTTTCCATCGATTCATTGCCAGGCTGGGGTTCAAGAGAAGTAACAGCGATCAGTGTCTATATTGGAGAGGCCAGAAGCATAGACGAATTTACTTGATTCTTTATGTGGATGATATCCTTGTGATCGGGAATGACCTGAAGGAGATTGAAATAGTTAAGGCGTGCTTGTCAAAAGAATTTGACATGACAAACATAGGTGAAATCACTGCTTTTCTTGGCATGCGTATTGAAAGAGACATGGACAAGCGGATCTTGCGCATCAGTCAGCGAAGATACCTTCAGGGTCTGTTGGATCGTTTCGATATGTTGGACTGTAAGCCAAGCAAAGTTCCGATGGAGTGTCGTCTAAAACTCGAAAAAGGAGAAAAATCGAATCGTACATCAAAACCGTACAGAGAGTTAGTAGGTTGTGCATCGGTGAACTACTATAGTCAGTTCCAAAGTTGCCCAACTGAGGAACATTGGACACATCTCAAACGGATTCTGCGGTACATTAAGGGTACTGTGGACCTTGGACTGGAGTACAGAGGTGATGATAAGGCAAAAATTGTTGAAGCTTATTGTGATGCGGATTGGGCGAATAATATCATTGATCGACGTTCAGTGTCAGGTTATGTCTTCAGAGTGTTCGGATGTGTGACAACTTGGCTAACCAGGAAGCAACAAATTGTATCTTTGTCATCGACTGAAGCCGAGTTAGTTGCATTGACCACGGCGGTGTGCGAAGGAGTGTGGCTGATCCGGTTGCTGGAAGAAGTTAGTTACCAATTAGCTGTTCCTGTGACCTATTTTGAAGATAACCAATCAACCATTAGAGTTGTTAATGATCCAATGGACCACGGCAGGCTGAAACATGTTGACGTAAAAGTGCATTACATCAGAGATATGATTCAGCAGGGTCGTATTCAAATAGAGTACATTCCGTCAGAGCGGCAAGTAGCGGATATTATGACAAAGTCTCTACCTGCTGGGCCATTTTGTCGACTGCGGGGGGAGCTAAACCTATCAAAGATCTGGAATTGAGCAGGGGTGATAAGGTGTACAATTTCTGATAAGTGTGTATGTAACGCTTTCGCACAAAGGGCCCAATGCTTTTTGTCGGTTTTGAGCGCGCACTAGCAGTGCGTTATTTTTCTTTTAAAATCATAACCAAATCTTTGTATGGATAGCAAACAGTGAAATAAAAGTACGCGGTTTATAACTCGAGATTTCAAGAGTTTTTATTATCCGAAAAGTAGTGGGCGGACTCTGTAAACAAAAACAAACAGGATCGAACTCATCATGCCGCACGTGTCTAAAAGTAGTAAAGCTGCGATTCATCACTGGATTACCAGGAAAGGGCAGCAATTTCGTGGTGAAACGGATCATGTCCGATCGACTACTTGTGTAGAGGCTCAAGGCAAATCAGTTCCGTGGGACATTTCACAACCAGTGGCAATCGAAGGATCAGCGCTCTGAAATATGCGTTGCTGACGATATTGCCAATCTTGTCGAATATACAAGTGTTGCAGACATATAATCTTTTCGTTACACCTTGGATAATGAGAAAGGCAGAAAGATTCAAGTGAGAGGTAAGTCAATAAGAATGCATGAGCAATCGAACAAAAGGATTAAGGTTATTGGAACCTCATTTCTCAATGCCCCCCATGATATCAGAAAAAAAAAATGGTTTTAGACTATCTCTATGAAAACCACAAAGTGTGTTTCGAAGTCCACAGGAGCTGAATCAAGGTTAATCAAACCGTAAAATGAGCCTCAAATGACAAATGGAAATGTTGTTTTTATGATGAGCACTTGCAGATAGTACACAACGAACCACTTGCAAAACAGCATCACAGTAGGTAAGCGCAACACAGTGGGCGGCAAAGACAGCTTGGGTTTTTCTTTCGCTAACAGTCCTAACACTTAGACATGTAGGTGGGTAGCTCCAACGAGCCAGATAACTAACCAAACCCCATAGCAATCTGAACATTTTACGCGACTCGACCAATTTAAAAATATTTCGTCATTTATCATTTATTTGCAAGTACATATTTGGAGCAAGAAAATTAAAGCAAAATTCGATCAAGCTTGCTGTAATTTTAAATCAAATTTGTAGTTCATGATAAGGAAATGCTGACATCATCTTCCAAACTTAGACGTACATGTTCATGATAGAATTAGAGGCGAAAGTATAGAATTGATAGTTCCGTTAGGATACGGCAGGTATGAAGAATGTTTTTATAGAAGTCGATTTGAAAGCGAGCGGAGGGCAATATTTGTGATGGCACATATCACACGACCTTCCTTCTGCTAAGCTCCCGTATGAAGGGGGAAGTAAGAATATCAGTGTTGAAGCTGATATCAGGGATGCCAGATTTGAAGACATGTCTTCAATTTGAAGACATTTGAATCTCTGTGAAGACATTTATTTCATGAAGACATTTTGAAGACTTTTTAAAATATTTGAAGACTTACCTTCTTCTTTTAAAAAAACTTGTAGACAATTAATAAGTCAGCGAATAGAAAATATAATTTGATTACTAACTTATAAATTTTGCGACTTCTAAATGCAGATAATAACAAAAGTTATACATAATAGACTAATGCCTCGGGCTTAAAATTCCAAACGTAAAAACACATTTACACTAGTCGGTTGATAAGGTTGATAACTGCAACGCATTTTAGACTTTGTTAAGAACATTATTTTGAGCTTTTTAGTGGAATGTTTTCACTGTCTTCACTTGTACCTTGACAGATACGTATTTCGACCTTTTTTTTCTTTCCTTGTTGGGTACATTTTCCACTACGACCAGTTGGTTGATCTATTGTGGCAGGCCCCGTTTTAATGTTTGTGCCTTGTCAGTGTGTCCTATCACTATGAATTTGAGTGACTTCCACTTGCTGATTGTAGGCATTTTCCCAATAAGGTATAACATATCTTATGAAATGTATTGCCCAGAGTCTATTATATATAGAGTTACGCAAAGAGTGAAGCCAAATCTTCCTATTGAACTGTCAAACCGTCTACCTATCGAGCAAAGTAAACAAATGCTTGTTGGTAGGGCGGAAGTATTGTTATCGCCTAATGATTGTTATGGCGAATTAAAACGCATGAATTGAAATGTATTAGATTTGTTCTAGAAACAGCTTGAAAAAAACTTCAATACACCCCCCAATAAAGTAGCAACAAGAAACTCACGTGTTCGCACTCTGTGGGTGATTTGGTTATCGAATTAGAAAGCTTTAGCAGTGAACACTCCCGTGAAGTCACTTTAAGGGTTGAACAAAAATGAAAGTTGCAAACAGAATAACAAGAAGCTCGTTCAGAATAAGTGTAAGAAGATCCTCTTTGCGCAACTCTATTTAATAGACTCTGGTATTGCCTTACTGGGAGAAGTCATCCATACCTGGGTGGTGCCAATAGAATCGATTTGGTTGTCAAACTGAAGCCAAACTTTTCTATTGTGCCGGAGCCAAACATAGAAGATTGTGGTTATGTTAGTTTCTGATCTAATATCGAGAAGTATTGTTATTATTTGAGGAAAAATTAAAAATAAACTTTGTTTGAGTTTTGTATTCTTTGAAACAAATATTTTCACATTATATTTCTAGTGGAAACTTAGTAGGAATGCAATTAAAAAGCACTCATTACGAAATTTCACGAGATTCAGCAGCTGATTGGAGCATGATTGTATGTTAACAATCGTAAAGTCATGTAGAGCCTAGCGCATTTGTGCGCCCTTATGCAGCGTGGCAAGAGAAATTCGAAGAGCGGGAAATGTTTGACAGCCAAGCAACTGCAAAATAATTTTGTACATGGGAGTTAGTTCAAAATATCCCTCTACTCGCTTGAGCGCAGAAAAGCGGCTCTATCCGCAGCACCCAGATCCATACATCTGATGGTTGTATTAGTCCTTTATCGAAAAATTTGCGCCTTTTTTGGAAAAGTGCTTCACATGTACACAATAAATGTTCCGAATCTTCCGTGTCCCTTTCACAGAAACGACAGGTATCATCTTGAACTTTACATAGTTGTTTCAAAAAATATATATACTCGGGCAGTGTCCTGTTATTAAACCGCAGAAGGTATTTAAATCTTTTTTAGATAGACTGAGCAGTTTTTGAGTAACAGTTTTGTTGGGTGATATAAACCTTTTAGATTGTCTTGCTGTTATTGTTTTTTCCCAGATTTCATCAATCACATTTTTTCCCAGGTTTTTAGTTCCATTTTGAGGCCCCACAAAATGGTTCTGGTCCTAGGAAAGGTTTTGAAAGTCTTGCTAAACAATCTGCTTTTTCGTTACCTTCAATTCCACAGTGCCCAGGTACCCAAAATAGACTTACTGAACTATTTTTAGCCACCTGGTGTAGTAATTGAATGCATTCCCAAACTAGCTTAGAAGTACATGTAAAAGATTTTAATTCTAGGGCAGCTTGACTGTCACAAAATATACATATGTTTGCATTTCTATAGTTACGATGTAAACAGACAGAGGCACATTCAATAATTGCTTGTATTTCTGCCTGAAATACAGTCGGATATCTATATTGGTTGAGGTCGAAATACGTATCAGTCAAGGTACAATCAAGTGGTGGAATTAAATGGGATGGTACAAACTCGTCTCATGACAAGTGCATTAGATGTCAAACGTACTTTTTTTAGTTATGTGCTGGTTAAAAAATTCCCGATGGCAGCATTCGTTTAAATTTTCCTTGGTAGCAGTGGCGTTTTCAACGTGTCTGTTAAAAAGGTATTTCGATCATTGTATCAGAACGCAATGACCGATCTAATTTATTTCAAACGGCAAGAAAGATAGAATTCTATTATGACTTTTTGGGCTAGAACCATTTTTTTAATTATTTTTTTATAACTCATCTGATCTTTTCGGTATTTCCAGAATACCCGTCGAGAATAAGCATAAATGTTAAAGAACTCGATGAATTTTCTTTGGATTTTAAAAATAATTTTCAGTGAAAATTCGTTTTAAAAAATTTTTTTCGTGTAGCATAAAAAGAATTAACCATGAAAATTCTGAGGAATTTCTCATGAAAATTCAAGAGAATTGAAATTGATAATTCTTTTCAAATTATCTTGGAAATATATAATAATTTAAGTATGGGCAAATAAGGGAATTCCCCCAAAATTGAAACGGAAAATTTATCTTTATTGGCGGGAAAATCATCTGAACTCCCAAAAAGAATTCATTTTCATTTCCACAAGAAATTTGTCTATGTTTTCGTGGGATGTACTCCAGATGTGTATTTGAAATTTTAGGGTTGCCTCTTCGGATTTTCCATGTACCACCTGTACGGAAAGTTCTAAATTTCCACAAGAAATTATTTTCAATTTTCTCAGAAAATTTTCTTTAGTTTCCATAGAAAATTCTTACGAATGTCGACAGAATAGCCACGGTAAATTATTTTTAATTTGTACAGGAGAATCTTTTGAAAAATAATCAGAGGAATTTCATAAACAAATCCGCCAGAGTTTTTATTAAAGACTCAGTAGAAAGTTCTCCAGAATTTCCTTTGAAAGTACCTCTAGGAGCTCATAAGTTCGTCCAGAATTTTCTCCGTAGGATCCTCCAAGAATTCCGTCGGAAAGTCCTCCAGTCGTTCCTTCAGAAATTCCTTAGTTTGTTTCTTTCATGACTTTTTACAGCATTTCTTCCAGGAATTCCTTTCGAAGCTCCTGCAGGCATTCGTACGAAAATTCCGCCAAGAATCCCTTCGGAAGTTTCTTCAGGAATTCCTCTTGATGGTGCTCCAATAATGTTACCGAAAGATTCTCCAATAATACCTCTGGAATTTATCTGTTATCTCATCCAGGAATTCTTTCGGAAATTTCTTCAGCAATACCTCAGGAAGTTTCTCCAAAAAGTTATCCAGAAGTTCCTCCTGAAGTTTATTAAGAAATTTCTTCAGGAACTCCACTGCAAACCCTTTCAGTTATTGCTCAGGAAAATCCTCCAGGAATTCTTCAGGAAAATCCTTCAGTTATTCTTCCCGAAAATCCCTCCGGAATTCTTCCCGTAATTCCTCCGGAAGTTCCATTAGCATTTCATCCGGAAGTTCCTTCAGAAATTTATCTGGAAGTTCCCTCAGAAAATCTTTTGGATGTTCCAACAGCAATTCCTCCGGAAATCCCTTCAGGAGTTCCTTTAGGAAGTCTCCGATAAATCCATCAGGGATTTACCCAGAAGTTTCTCCAGAAAATCTTCCGGAAATTCCTTCAGAAAATCTTGTGGAAGTTAAAAAAGTCTTTAAAAATAAATTCAGAAGAATTCCACAAGGAAATTCAGTTAGAAAAATCCGTTGGAATTATATTTAAAGACTCATTAGAAAATCTTACTCATGAAGATTTAAAAGAGTATTCTTTTGAATTCTAACAATTTGGGTGTTAAAAAATAAACGATACATGAAACAAGGAGATGATTGAAGTTACAAACCTATTGGATTTTGAATTTTTTTCACTGATAATCGTAATTTTGATATTGAAGACATTTGAAGACATTTTTACTCGACTGTGAAGACATTTGAAAATATCCACTGGCATCCCTGGCTGATATATCTCCACTGGCAAAAGGAAGGTGGTTTGACTTGCTCATATGCCATCGCGTGCGGAAGAATTTTCTAGTTTTAGTTGTAGTTCATGGTTTTACATAAGGATGAATGTCTTATATACGTTTGGCTGTGAAAATCGATATCCTTTTTCAATCAGTGAACTCTTCAAAATCGAGTAAGGGAGAGTTTACCATACAATAATTGCCGAACTGCACATCAAGAAATATTTTTGGAGTGCAGTCTGGCGTACTTCTTAAAAGGAAAAGATGGAAGTGCTGATACTCTTTTGCCAGAACTCTGCTCCGCCTAAAAACGTGCGATATAATTTATTGACGTTCACGTGCACGCACTGAGCAGCCACTGTAAACAGGAACTCATGGATGGACCTAATCAAAATTCTATCGCTTCACTTTCACACGGTTTCACACTAGCCCACCGTGCGTCGCGTCGTCATCGCGGTTTTCCCTGCCTGGTTCGATTGATTCTCATCTGCGTTAATCCGCACCGGCGATCATCGTCGAGCTTGTTAGTGGCTATATTTGCTGTGTTATTTTCCGCGGCGTATGTTTCCCGCTAGCCGGTTCGTAGACAAGTAGGGTAATCCGACCAATTACGAAGGAATTGGATTTCGTTTTGGATCGAGCAGTTCTTTGAATATTTCCGAAAGAAAAAAACAATCGGGAAAATGCAGTCACACCATCATGTCAACTGCTAGAAATTGGGGAAAGTGAGCAAAATTTGAACCAATAATTTATTGTGGCGCATCGTCAGAAACAATCAGTCCAAAAAGGCAAACTGAGCAGCATTTGATTTTGTGGAACATAGGAAGGATGACATATTTTTCACTAT